>NC_092775.1:50912658-51177658 GCF_047496795.1 Chiloscyllium punctatum
GAGCAAAGAGAAAAGAAGAGAAACGAGAAAAGAGAAAAGAAGAGAAAACAGAAATCAGAAAAGAAGATAATAGAAGAGAAAAGAAGAGAAGTAAGAAAAGGAGAGAAAAGAAGAGAAAGGGGTAAAAGAAAAAAGAAGAGAAAAGAAGACAAAAGAAGAGAAAAATAGACAAATAAAGAGAAAAGAGAAAAGAAGAGAAAAGAGAAAAGAAGAGAAAAGAAGGGAAAAGAAGAGAAAAGAAGAGTAAAAAGAAAAGGAGAGTAAAAAGAAAAGAAGAGAAAAGAAGACAGAAGAGAAAAGAGAAAAGAAGAGAAAGGAGAATGAGAAAACAAGCGAAAAGAAGAGAAGAGAGAAAAGAAGAGAAACGGGAAAAGAAGACAAAAGCAGGGAAAAGAAGAGAAAAGTGAAAAGAAGACAAAAGCAGGGAAAAGAAGAGCAAAGAGAAAAGAAGAGAAACGCGAAAAGAGAAGAGAAAACAGAAAACAGAAAAGAAGATAATAGAAGAGAAAAAAGATAAGTATGAAAAGGAGTGAAAAGAAGAGAAAAGAGAAAAGAAAAGAAAAGAAGACAAAAGAAGAGAAAAGAAGGGAAAAATAGACAAATAAAGAGAAGAGTGAAAAGAAAAGGGAAAAGAAGAGAAAAGAGACAAGAGAAAAGAAGAGAAAAAAAGAGAAACGGGAAATGCTTAAAGAAGAGAAAGGAAGAGACAAGAAGTGAGAAGAGAATAGAGAATTAAGAGAAAAGAAGAGAAAAGAGAAAAGAGAAAAGGAGAGAAAAGAAATAAGAAGTGAAAAGGAGTGAAAAGAAGAGAATAGATAAATTTGTAAAGAAGAGAAAGGAAGAGTCAAGACGAGAAAAGAAAAAAGAGAAAAGAAGGGAAAATAAGACAAAAGAAGAGAAAAGAGAAAAGGTGCCGAAAGAAGAGAATAGAAGTGAAAAGAGAATAGAGAAATAAGAGAAAAGAAGAGAGAGGAGAAAAGAGAAATTAGGGAAGAGAAAAGAGACAAGAAGAGAAAAGAGAAAAGAAGAGAAATGAGAAACGAAGAGAAAAGAGAAAAGTAGAGAAAAGAAGAGAAATGAGAAAAGAAAAAAGAGAAAAGAGAAAAGATGAGAAACGAGAAACGAGAAAAGAGAAAACAAGAGTAAAAAGAAAAGAAGACAAAAGAGAAAAGAGAACGGAGAAAGGAACAGCTAGAGAAAAGAAGAGAAGAGAGAAAAGAAGACAAAAGAGAAAAGAAGAGAAAGGAGAATGAGAAAACAAGCGAAAAGAAGAGAAGAGAGAAAAGAAGAGAAAAGAGAAAAGAAGACAAAAGCAGGGAAAAGAAGAGCAAAGAGAAAAGAAGAGAAACGAGAAAAGAGAAAAGAAGAGAAAACAGAAATCAGAAAAGAAGATAATAGAAGAGAAAAGAAGAGAAGTAAGAAAAAGAGAGAAAAGAAGACAAAAGAGAAAAGAAGAGAAAGGAGAATGAGAAAACAAGCGAAAAGAAGATAAGAGAGAAAAGAAGAGAAAAGAGAAAAGAAGACAAAAGCAGGGAAAAGAAGAGCAAAGAGAAAAGAAGACAAAAGCAGGGAAAAGAAGAGCAAAGCGAAAAGAAGAGAAACGAGAAAAGAGAAAAGGAGAGAAAACAGAAATCAGAAAAGAAGATAATAGAAGAGAAAAGAAGAGAAGTAAGAAAAGGAGAGAAAAGAAGACAAAAGAGAAAAGAAGAGAAAGGAGAATGAGAAAACAAGCGAAAAGAAGATAAGAGAGAAAAGAAGAGAAAAGAGAAAAGAAGACAAAAGCAGGGAAAAGAAGAGCAAAGAGAAAAGAAGGGAAACGAGAAAAGAGAAAAGAACAGAAAACAGAAATCAGAAAAGAAGATAATAGAAGAGAAAAGAAGAGAAGTAAGAAAAGGAGTGAAAAGAAGAGAAAAGAGAAAAGAAGAGAAAAGAAGACAAAAGAAGAGAAAAGAAGAGAAAAGTAGACAAATAAAGAGAAGAGTGAAAAGAAAAGAGAAAAGAAGAGAAAAGAAGGGAAAAGAAGAGAAAAGAGACAAGAGAACAGAAGAGAAAAAAAGAGAAACGGGAAATGCTTAAAGAAGAGAAAGGAAGAGACAAGAAGTGAGAAGAGAATAGAGAATTAAGAGAAAAGAAGAGAAAAGAGAAAAGAGAAAAGGAGAGAAAAGAAATAAGAAGTGAAAAGGAGTGAAAAGAAGAGAATAGAGAAATTTGTAAAGAAGAGAAAGGAAGAGTCAAGACGAGAAAAGAAAAAAGAGAAAAGAAGGGAAAATAAGACAAAAGAAGAGAAAAGAGAAAAGGTGCCGAAAGAAGAGAATAGAAGTGAAAAGCGAATAGAGAAATAAGAGAAAAGAAGAGAGAGGAGAAAAGAGAAATTAGGAAAGAGAAAAGAGACAAGAAGAGAAAAGAGAAAAGAAGAGAAATGAGAAACGAAGAGAAAAGAGAAAAGTAGAGAAAAGTAGAGAAATGAGAAAAGAAAAAAGAGAAAAGAGAAAAGATGAGAAACGAGAAACGAGAAAAGAGAAAACAAGAGTAAAAAGAAAAGAAGACAAAAGAGAAAAGAGAACGGAGAAAGAAAAAGCTAGAGAAAAGAAGAGAAGAGAGAAAAGAAGACAAAAGAGAAAAGAAGAGAAAGGAGAATGAGAAAACAAGCGAAAAGAAGAGAAGAGAGAAAAGAAGAGAAAAGAGAAAAGAAGACAAAAGCAGGGAAAAGAAGAGCAAAGAGAAAAGAAGAGAAACGAGAAAGAGAAAAGGAGAGAAAACAGAAAACAGAAAAGAAGATAATAGAAGAGAAAAGAAGAGAAGTAAGAAAAGGAGAGAAAAGAAGAGAAAGGGGTAAAAGAAAAAAGAAGAGAAAAGAAGACAAAAGAAGAGAAAAGTAGACAAATAAAGAGAAAAGAGAAAAGAAGAGAAAAGAGAAAAGAAGAGAAAAGAGAAAAAAGAATAGAAGACAAAAGAAGAGAATTGAGAAAAGAAAAAAGAGAAAAGATGAGAAGAGAGAAAAGAAGAGAAAAGAGAAAAGAAGACAGAAGCAGGGAAAAGAAGAGCAAAGAGAAAAGAAGAGAAACGAGAAAAGAGAAATGAAGAGAAAACAGAAATCAGAAAAGAAGATAATAGAAGAGAGAAGAGAAAAGAGAAAAGGAGAGAAAAGAAATAAGAAGTGAAATGAAGTGAAAAGAAGAGAACAGAGAAATTTGTAAAGAAGAGAAAGGAAGAGTCAAGACGAGAAAAGAAAAAAGAGAAAAGAAGGGAAAATAAGACAAAAGAAGAGAAAAGACAAAAGGTGCCGAAAGAAGAGAATAGATGTGAAAAGAGAATAGAGAAATAAGAGAAAAGAAGAGAGAGGAGAAAAGAGAAATTAGGAAAGAGAAAAGAGACAAGAAGAGAAAAGAGAAAAGAAGAGAAATGAGAAACGAAGAGAAAAGAGAAAAGTAGAGAAAAGAAGAGAAATGAGAAAAGAAAAAAGAGAAAAGAGAAAAGATGAGAAACGAGAAACGAGAAAAGAGAAAACAAGTGTAAAAAGAAAGACAAAAGAAGACAAAAGAGAAAAGAGAACGGAGAAAGAAAAAACTAGAGAAAAGAAGAGAAGAGAGAAAAGAAGACAAAAGAGAAAAGAAGAGAAAGGAGAATGAGAAAACAAGCGAAAAGAAGAGAAGAGAGAAAAGAAGAGAAAAGAGAAAAGAAGACAGAAGTAGGGAAAAGAAGAGCAAAGAGAAAAGAAGAGAAACGAGAAAAGAGAAAAGAAGAGAAAACAGAAATCAGAAAAGAAGATAATAGAAGAGAAAAGAAGAGAAGTAAGAAAAGGAGAGAAAAGAAGACAAAAGACAAAAGAAGAGAAAGAGAATGAGAAAACAAGCAAAAAGAAGAGAAGAGAGATAAGAAGAGAAAAGAGAAAAGAAGACAAAAGTAGGGAAAAGAAGAGCAAAGAGAAAAGAAGAGAAACGAGAAAAGAGAAAAGAAGAGAAAACAGAAATCAGAAAAGAAGATAATAGAAGAGAAAAGAAGAGAAAAGGAGAAAACAGAAGACAAAAGAGAAAAGAAGAGAAAGGAGAATGAGAAAACAAGCGAAAAGAAGAGAAGAGAGAAAAGAAGAGAAAAGAGAAAAGAAGACAAAAGCAGGGAAAAGAAGGGGAAAGAGAAAAGACGAGAAACGAGAAAAGAGAAAACAAGAGAAAACAGAAAACAGAAAAGAAGATTATAGAAGAGAAAAAAGATAAGTAAGAAAAGGAGAGAAAGGAAGAGAAAAGAGAAAAGAATAGAAAAGAAGACAAAAGAAGTGAACAGAAGAGAAAAGTAGACAAATAAAGAGAAAAGAGAAAATAAGAGAAAAGAAGGGAAAAAAAGAGAAAAGAGACAAGAGAAAAGAAGAGATAAGAAGGGAAAAGAAGAGAAAAGAGACAAGAGAAAAGAAGAGAATAGAAGAGCAACAGGAAATGCTTAAAGAAGAGAAAGGAAGAGACAAGAAGAGAAAAGAGAAAAGAAATGAAAAGAAGACAAAAGAAGAGAAAAGATAAATGAAGGGAAGAGAGAAGAGCGAAAAGAAGAGAAAAGTAGACAAATTAGGAGAAAAGAGAAAGGAAGAGAAAAGAGAAAAGAAGAGGAAAGAAGGGAAAAGAAGAGAAAAGAGACAAGAGAAAAGAAGAGAAAATAGAGAAATGCGAAATGCTTAAAGAAGAGAAAGGAAGAGACAAGAAGAGAAAAGAGAAAAGAAGAGAAAAGAGAAAAAAGAATAGAAGACAAAAGAAGAGAATTGAGAAAAGAAAAAGAGAAAAGAGAAAAGATGAGAAACGAGAAATGAGAAAAGAAGAGAAAAGAAGAGTAAAAGGAAAAGAAGAGAAAAGAAGACAGAAGATAAAAGAGAAAAGAAGAGAAAGGAGAATGAGAAAACAAGCGAAAAGAAAAGGAGAGAGAAAAGAAGAGAAAAGAGAAAAGAAGACAAAAGCAGGGAAAAGAAGAGCAAAGAGAAAAGAAGAGAAACGAGAAAAGAGAAAAGAGCAGAAAACAGAAAACAGAAAAGAAGATAATAGAAGAGAAAAGAAGAGAAGTAAGAAAAGGAGTGAAAAGAAGAGAAAAGAGAAAAGAAGAGAAAAGAAGACAAAAGAAGAGAAAAGAAGAGAAAAGAAGGGAAAAGAAGAGAAAAGAGACAAGAGAAAAGAAGAGAAAAAAAGAGAAACGGGAAATGCTTAAAGAAGAGAAAGGAAGAGACAAGAAGTGAGAAGAGAATAGAGAATTAAGAGAAAAGAAGAGAAAGAGAAAATAGAAAAGGAGAGAAAAGAAATAAGAAGTGAAAAGGAGTGAAAAGAAGAGAATAGAGAAATTTGTAAAGAAGAGAAAGGAAGAGTCAAGACGAGAAAAGAAAAAAGAGAAAAGAAGGGAAAATAAGACAAAAGAAGAGAAAAGAGAAAAGGTGCCGTAAGAAGAGAATAGAAGTGAAAAGAGAATAGAGAAATAAGAGAAAAGAAGAGAGAGGAGAAAAGAGAAATTAGGAAAGAGAAAAGAGACAAGAAGAGAAAAGAGAAAAGAAGAGAAATGAGAAACGAAGAGAAAAGAGAAAAGTAGAGAAAAGAAGAGAAATGAGAAAAAAGAATAGAAGAGAAAAGAAGAGAATTGAGAAAAGAAAAAAGAGAAAAGAGAAAAGATGAGAAACGAGAAACGAGAAAAGAGAAAACAAGAGTAAAAAGAAAAGAAGACAAAAGAAGACAAAAGAGAATAGAGAACGGAGAAAGAAAAAACTAGAGAAATGAAGAGAAGAGAGAAAAGAAGACAAATGAGAAAAGAAGAGAAAGGAAATTGAAAAAACAAGCGAAAAGAAGAGAAGAGAGAAAAGAAGAGAAAAGAGAAAAGAAGACAAACGCAGGGAAAAGAAGAGCAAAGAGAAAAGAAGAGAAATGAGAAAAGAGAAAAGAAGAGAAAACAGAAATCAGAAAAGAAGATAATAGAAGAGATGAGAAGAGAAGTAAGAAAAGGAGAGAAAAGAAGACAAAAGAGAAAAGAAGAGAAAGGAGAATGAGAAAACAAGCGAAAAGAAGAGAAGAGAGAAAAGAAGAGAAAAGAGAAAAGAAGACAGAAGCATGGAAAAGAAGAGCAAAGAAAAAGAAGAGAAACGAGAAAAGAGAAAAGAAGAGAAAACAGAAATCAGAAAAGAAGATAATAGAAGAGAAAAGAAGAGAAGTAAGAAAAGGAGAGAAAAGAAGACAAAAGAGAAAAGAAGAGAAACGAGAATGAGAAAACAAGCGAAAAGAAGATAAGAGAGAAAAGAAGAGAAAAGAGAAAAGAAGGCAAAAGCAGGGAAAAGAAGAGCAAAGAGAAATGAAGACAAAAGCAGGGAAAAGAAGAGCAAAGCGAAAAGAAGAGAAACGAGAAAAGAGAAAAGGAGAGAAAACAGAAATCAGAAAAGAAGATAATAGAAGAGAAAAGAAGAGAAGTAAGAAAAGGAGAGAAAACAAGACAAAAGAGAACAGAAGAGAAAGGAGAATGAGAAAACAAGCGTAAAGAAGATAAGAGAGAAAAGAAGAGAATAGAGAAAAGAAGACAAAAGCAGGGAAAAGAAGAGCAAAGAGAAAATAAGAGAAACGAGAAAAGAGAAAAGAAGAGAAAACAGAAATCAGAAAAGAAGATAATAGAAGAGAAAAGAAGAGAAGTAAGAAAAGGAGAGAAAAGAAGACAAAAGAGAAAAGAAGAGAAAGGAGAATGAGAAATCAAGCGAAAAGAAGATAAGAGAGAAAAGAAGAGAAAAGAGAAAAGAAGACAAAAGCAGGGAAAAGAAGAGCAAAGAGAAAATAAGAGAAACGAGAAAAGAGAAAAGAAGAGAAAACAGAAATCAGAAAAGAAGATAATAGAAGAGAAAAGAAGAGAAGTAAGAAAAGGAGAGAAAAGAAGAGAAAGGGGTAAAAGAAAAAAGAAGAGAAAAGAAGACAAAAGAAGAGAAAAATAGACAAATAAAGAGAAAAGAGAAAAGAAGAGAAAAGGAGGAAAAAGAAGAGAAAAGAAGAATAAAAAGAAAAGGAGAGTAAAAAGAAAAGAAGAGAAAAGAAGACAGAAGAGAAAAGAGAAAAGAAGAGAAAGGAGAATGAGAAAACAAGCGAAAAGAAGAGAAGAGAGAAAAGAAGAGAAAAGGGAAAAGAAGACAAAAGCAGGGAAAAGAAGAGAAAAGTGAAAAGAAGACAAAAGCAGGGAAAAGAAGAGCAAAGAGAAAAGAAGAGAAACGAGAAAAGAGAAGAGAAAACAGAAAACAGAAAAGAAGATAATAGAAGAGAAAAAAGATAAGTAAGAAAAGGAGTGAAAAGAAGAGAAAAGAGAAAAGAAGAGAAAAGAAGACAAAGGAAGAGAAAAGAAGGGAAAAATAGACAAATAAAGAGAAGAGTGAAAAGAAAAGAGAAAAGAAGAGAAAAGAAGGGAAAAGAAGAGAAAAGAGACAAGAGAAAAGAAGAGAAAAAAAGAGAAACGGGAAATGCTTAAAGAAGAGAAAGGAAGAGACAAGAAGTGAGAAGAGAATAGAGAATTAAGAGAAAAGAAGAGAAAAGAGAAAAGGAGAGAAAAGAAATAAGAAGTGAAAAGGAGTGAAAAGAAGAGAATAGAGAAATTTGTAAAGAAGAGAAAGGAAGAGTCAAGACGAGAAAAGAAAAAAGAGAAAAGAAGGGAAAATAAGACAAAAGAAGAGAAAAGAGAAAAGGTGCCGAAAGAAGAGAATAGAAGTGAAAAGAGAATAGAGAAATAAGAGAAAAGAAGAGAGAGGAGAAAAGAGAAATTAGGAAAGAGAAAAGAGACAAGAAGAGAAAAGAGAAAAGAAGAGAAATGAGAAACGAAGAGAAAAGAGAAAAGTAGAGAAAAGAAGAGAAATGAGGAAAGAAAAAAGAGAAAAGAGAAAAGATGAGAAACGAGAAACGAGAAAAGAGAAAACAAGAGTTAAAAGAAAAGAAGACAAAAGAGAAAAGAGAACGGAGAAAGGAACAGCTAGAGAAAAGAAGAGAAGAGAGAAAAGAAGACAAAAGAGAAAAGAAGAGAAAGGAGAATGAGAAAACAAGCGAAAAGAAGAGAAGAGAGAAAAGAAGAGAAAAGAGAAAAGAAGACAAAAGCAGGGAAAAGAAGAGCAAAGAGAAAAGAAGAGAAACGAGAAAAGAGAAAAGAACAGAAAACAGAAATCAGAAAAGAAGATAATAGAAGAGAAAAGAAGAGAAGTAAGAAAAAGAGAGAAAAGAAGGCAAAAGAGAAAAGAAGAGAAAGGAGAATGAGAAAACAAGCGAAAAGAAGATAAGAGAGAAAAGAAGCGAAAAGAGAAAAGAAGACAAAAGCAGGGAAAAGAAGAGCAAAGAGAAAAGAAGACAAAAGCAGGGAAAAGAAGAGCAAAGCGAAAAGAAGAGAAACGAGAAAAGAGAAAAGGAGAGAAAACAGAAATCAGAAAAGAAGACAATAGAAGAGAAAAGAAGAGAAGTAAGAAAAGGAGAGAAAAGAAGACAAAAGAGAAAAGAAGAGAAATGAGAAACGAAGAGAAAAGAGAAAAGTAGAGAAAAGAAGAGAAATGAGAAAAGAAAAAAGAGAAAAGAGAAAAGATGAGAAACGAGAAACGAGAAAAGAGAAAACAAGAGTAAAAAGAAAAGAAGACAAAAGAGAAAAGAGAACAGAGAAAGGAAAAGCTAGAGAAAAGAAGAGAAGAGAGAAAAGAAGACAAAAGAGAAACGAAGAGAAAGGAGAATGAGAAAACAAGTGAAAAGAAGAGAAGAGAGAAAAGAAGAGAAAAGAGAAAAGAAGACAAAAGCAGGGAAAAGAAGAGCAAAGAGAAAAGAAGAGAAACGAGAAAAGAATAAAGAACAGAAAACAGAAATCAGAAAAGAAGATAACAGAAGAGAAACGAAGAGAAGTAAGAAAAAGAGAGAAAAGAAGACAAAAGAGAAAAGAAGAGAAAGGAGAATGAGAAAACAAGCGAAAAGAAGAGAAGAGAGAAAAGAAGAGAAAAGAGAAAAGAAGACAAAAGCAGGGAAAAGAAGAGCAAAGAGAAAAGAAGACAAAAGCAGGGAAAAGAAGAGCAAAGCGAAAAGAAGAGAAACGAGAAAAGAGAAAAGGAGAGAAAACAGAAATCAGAAAAGAAGATAATAGAAGAGAAAAGAAGAGAAGTAAGAAAAGGAGAGAAAAGAAGACAAAAGAGAAAAGAAGAGAAAGGAGAATGAGAAAATAAGCGAAAAGAAGATAAGAGAGAAAAGAAGAGAAAAGAGAAAAGAAGACAAAAGCAGGGAAAAGAAGAGCAAAGAGAAAATAAGAGAAACGAGAAAAGAGAAAAGAAGAGAAAACAGAAATCAGAAAAGAAGATAATAGAAGAGAAAAGAAGAAAAGTAAGAAAAGGAGTGAAAAGAAGAGAAAAGAGAAAAGAAGAGAAAAGAAGACAAAAGAAGAGAAAAGAAGAGAAAAGAGACAAGAGAACAGAAGAGAAAAAAAGAGAAACGGGAAATGCTTGAAGAAGAGAAAGGAAGAGACAAGAAGTGAGAAGAGAATAGAGAATTAAGAGAAAAGAAGAGAAAAGAGAAAAGAGAAAAGGAGAGAAAAGAAATAAGAAGTGAAAAGGAGTGAAAAGAAGAGAATAGAGAAATTTGTAAAGAAGAGAAAGGAAGAGTCAAGACGAGAAAAGAAAAAAGAGAAAAGAAGGGAAAATAAGACAAAAGAAGAGAAAAGAGAAAAGGTGCCGAAAGAAGAGAATAGAAGTGAAAAGAGAATAGAGAAATAAGAGAAAAGAAGAGAGAGGAGAAAAGAGAAATTAGGAAAGAGAAAAGAGACAAGAAGAGAAAAGAGAAAAGAAGAGAAATGAGAAATGAAGAGAAAAGAGAAAAGTAGAGAAAAGTAGAGAAATGAGAAAAGAAAAAAGAGAAAAGAGAAAACATGAGAAACGAGAAACGAGAAAAGTGAAAACAAGAGTAAAAAGAAAAGAAGACAAAAGAGAAAAGAGAACGGAGAAGGAAAAGGTGGAGAAAAGAAGAGATGAGAGAAAAGAAGACAAAAGAGAAAAGAAGAGAAAGGAGAATGAGAAAACAAGCGAAAAGAAGAGAAGAGAGAAAAGAAGAGAAAAGAGAAAAGAAGACAAAAGCAGGGAAAAGAAGAGCAAAGAGAAAAGAAGAGAAACGAGAAAAGAGAAAAGGAGAGAAAACAGAAATCAGAAAAGAAGATAATAGAAGAGAAAAGAAGAGAAGTAAGAAAAGGAGAGAAAAGAAGAGAAAGGGGTAAAAGAAAAAAGAAGAGAAAAGAAGAGAAAAGAGAAAAGAAGACAAAAGCAGGGAAAAGAAGGGCAAAGAGAAAATAAGAGAAACGAGAAAAGAGAAAAGAAGAGAAAACAGAAATCAGAAAAGAAGATAATAGAAGAGAAATGAAGAGAAGTAAGAAAAGGAGAGAAAAGAAGACAAAAGAGAAAAGAAGAGAAAGGAGAATGAGAAAACAAGCGAAAAGAAGATAAGAGAGAAAAGAAGACAAAAGCAGGGAAAAGAAGAGCAAAGAGAAAAGAATACAAAAGCAGGGAAAAGAAGAGCAAAGTGAAAAGAAGAGAAACGAGAAAAGAGAAAAGGAGAGAAAACAGAAATCAGAAAAGAAGATAATAGAAGAGAAAAGAAGAGAAGTAAGAAAAGGAGAGAAAACAAGACAAAAGAGAAAAGAAGAGAAAGGAGAATGAGAAAACAAGCGTAAAGAAGATAAGAGAGAAAAGAAGAGAAAAGAGAAAAGAAGACAGAAGCAGGGAAAAGAAGAGCAAAGAGAAAATAAGAGAAACGAGAAAAGAGAAAAGAAGAGAAAACAGAAATCAGAAAAGAAGATAATAGAAGAGAAAAGAAGAGAAGTAAGAAAAGGAGAGAAAAGAAGACAAAAGAGAAAAGAAGAGAAACGAGAATGAGAAAACAAGCGAAAAGAAGATAAGAAAGAAAAGAAGAGAAAAGAGAAAAGAAGACAAAAGCAGGGAAAAGAAGAGCAAAGAGAAAAGAAGAGAAACGAGAAAAGAGAAAAGAAGAGAAAACAGAAATCAGAAAAGAAGATAATAGAAGAGAAAAGAAGAGAAGTAAGAAAAGGAGAGAAAAGAAGAGAAAGGGGTAAAAGAAAAAAGAAGAGAAAAGAAGACAAAAGAAGAGAAAAATAGACAAATAAAGAGAAAAGAGAAAAGAAGAGAAAAGAGAAAAGAAGAGAAAAGAAGGGAAAAGAAGAGAAAAGAAGAGTAAAAAGAAAAGGAGAGTAAAAAGAAAAGAAGAGAAAAGAAGACAGAAGAGAAAAGAGAAAAGAAGAGAAAGGAGAATGAGAAAACAAGCGAAAAGAAGAGAAGAGAGAAAAGAAGAGAAAACGGAAAAGAAGACAAAAGCAGGGAAAAGAAGAGAAAAGTGAAAAGAAGACAAAAGCAGGGAAAAGAAGAGCAAAGAGAAAAGAAGAGAAACGCGAAAAGAGAAGAGAAAACAGAAAACAGAAAAGAAGATAATAGAAGAGAAAAAAGATAAGTAAGAAAAGGAGTGAAAAGAAGAGAAAAGAGAAAAGAAAAGAAAAGAAGACAAAAGAAGAGAAAAGAAGGGAAAAATAGACAAATAAAGAGAAGAGTGAAAAGAAAAGAGAAAAGAAGAGAAAAGAAGGGAAAAGAAGAGAAAAGAGACAAGAGAAAAGAAGAGAAAAAAAGAGAAACGGGAAATGCTTAAAGAAGAGAAAGGAAGAGACAAGAAGTGAGAAGAGAATAGAGAATTAAGAGAAAAGAAGAGAAAAGAGAAAAGAGAAAAGGAGAGAAAAGAAATAAGAAGTGAAAAGGAGTGAAAAGAAGAGAATAGAGAAATTTGTAAAGAAGAGAAAGGAAGAGTCAAGACGAGAAAAGAAAAAAGAGAAAAGAAGGGAAAATAAGACAAAAGAAGAGAAAAGAGAAAAGGTGCCGAAAGAAGAGAATAGAAGTGAAAAGAGAATAGAGAAATAAGAGAAAAGAAGAGAGAGGAGAAAAGAGAAATTAGGGAAGAGAAAAGAGACAAGAAGAGAAAAGAGAAAAGAAGAGAAATGAGAAACGAAGAAAAAAGAGAAAAGTAGAGAAAAGAAGAGAAATGAGAAAAGAAAAAAGAGAAAAGAGAAAAGATGAGAAACGAGAAACGAGAAAAGAGAAAACAAGAGTAAAAAGAAAAGAAGACAAAAGAGAAAAGAGAACGGAGAAAGGAAAAGCTAGAGAAAAGAAGAGAAAAGAGAAAAGAAGACAAAAGAGAAAAGAAGAGAAAGGAGAATGAGAAAACAAGCGAAAAGAAGAGAAGAGAGAAAAGAAGAGAAAAGAGAAAAGAAGACAAAAGCAGGGAAAAGAAGAGCAAAGAGAAAAGAAGAGAAACGAGAAAAGAGAAAAGAACAGAAAACAGAAATCAGAAAAGAAGATAATAGAAGAGAAAAGAAGAGAAGTAAGAAAAAGGGAGAAAAGAAGACAAAAGAGAAAAGAAGAGAAAGGAGAATGAGAAAACAAGCGAAAAGAAGATAAGAGAGAAAAGAAGAGAAAAGAGAAAAAAAGACAAAAGCAGGGAAAAGAAGAGCAAAGAGAAAAGAAGACAAAAGCAGGGAAAAGAAGAGCAAAGCGAAAAGAAGAGAAACGAGAAAAGAGAAAAGGAGAGAAAACAGAAATCAGAAAAGAAGATAATAGAAGAGAAAAGAAGAGAAGTAAGAAAAGGAGAGAAAAGAAGACAAAAGAGAAAAGAAGAGAAAGGAGAATGAGAAAACAAGCGAAAAGAAGATAAGAGAGAAAAGAAGAGAAAAGAGAAAAGAAGACAAAAGCAGGGAAAAGAAGAGCAAAGAGAAAAGAAGGGAAACGAGAAAAGAGAAAAGAACAGAAAACAGAAATCAGAAAAGAAGATAATAGAAGAGAAAAGAAGAGAAGTAAGAAAAGGAGTGAAAAGAAGAGAAAAGAGAAAAGAAGAGAAAAGAAGACAAAAGAAGAGAAAAGAAGAGAAAAGAAGAGAAAAGTAGACAAATAAAGAGAAGAGTGAAAAGAAAAGAGAAAAGAAGAGAAAAGAAGGGAAAAGAAGAGAAAAGAGACAAGAGAACAGAAGAGAAAAAAAGAGAAACGGGAAATGCTTAAAGAAGAGAAAGGAAGAGACAAGAAGTGAGAAGAGAATAGAGAATTAAGAGAAAAGAAGAGAAAAGAGAAAAGAGAAAAGGAGAGAAAAGAAATAAGAAGTGAAAAGGAGTGAAAAGAAGAGAATAGAGAAATTTGTAAAGAAGAGAAAGGAAGAGTCAAGACGAGAAAAGAAAAAAGAGAAAAGAAGGGAAAATAAGACAAAAGAAGAGAAAAGAGAAAAGGTGCCGAAAGAAGAGAATAGAAGTGAAAAGAGAATAGAGAAATAAGAGAAAAGAAGAGAGAGGAGAAAAGAGAAATTAGGAAAGAGAAAAGAGACAAGAAGAGAAAAGAGAAAAGAAGAGAAATGAGAAACGAAGAGAAAAGAGAAAAGTAGAGAAAAGTAGAGAAATGAGAAAAGAAAAAAGAGAAAAGAGAAAAGATGAGAAACGAGAAACGAGAAAAGAGAAAACAAGAGTAAAAAGAAAAGAAGACAAAAGAGAAAAGAGAACGGAGAAAGAAAAAGCTAGAGAAAAGAAGAGAAGAGAGAAAAGAAGACAAAAGAGAAAAGAAGAGAAAGGAGAATGAGAAAACAAGCGAAAAGAAGAGAAGAGAGAAAAGAAGAGAAAAGAGAAAAGAAGACAAAAGCAGGGAAAAGAAGAGCAAAGAGAAAAGAAGAGAAACGAGAAAGAGAAAAGGAGAGAAAACAGAAAACAGAAAAGAAGATAATAGAAGAGAAAAGAAGAGAAGTAAGAAAAGGAGAGAAAAGAAGAGAAAGGGGTAAAAGAAAAAAGAAGAGAAAAGAAGACAAAAGAAGAGAAAAGTAGACAAATAAAGAGAAAAGAGAAAAGAAGAGAAAAGAGAAAAGAAGAGAAAAGAGAAAAAAGAATAGAAGACAAAAGAAGAGAATTGAGAAAAGAAAAAAGAGAAAAGATGAGAAGAGAGAAAAGAAGAGAAAAGAGAAAAGAAGACAGAAGCAGGGAAAAGAAGAGCAAAGAGAAAAGAAGAGAAACGAGAAAAGAGAAATGAAGAGAAAACAGAAATCAGAAAAGAAGATAATAGAAGAGAGAAGAGAAAAGAGAAAAGGAGAGAAAAGAAATAAGAAGTGAAATGAAGTGAAAAGAAGAGAACAGAGAAATTTGTAAAGAAGAGAAAGGAAGAGTCAAGACGAGAAAAGAAAAAAGAGAAAAGAAGGGAAAATAAGACAAAAGAAGAGAAAAGAGAAAAGGTGCCGAAAGAAGAGAATAGATGTGAAAAGAGAATAGAGAAATAAGAGAAAAGAAGAGAGAGGAGAAAAGAGAAATTAGGAAAGAGAAAAGAGACAAGAAGAGAAAAGAGAAAAGAAGAGAAATGAGAAACGAAGAGAAAAGAGAAAAGTAGAGAAAAGAAGAGAAATGAGAAAAGAAAAAAGAGAAAAGAGAAAAGATGAGAAACGAGAAACGAGAAAAGAGAAAACAAGTGTAAAAAGAAAGACAAAAGAAGACAAAAGAGAAAAGAGAACGGAGAAAGAAAAAACTAGAGAAAAGAAGAGAAGAGAGAAAAGAAGACAAAAGAGAAAAGAAGAGAAAGGAGAATGAGAAAACAAGCGAAAAGAAGAGAAGAGAGAAAAGAAGAGAAAAGAGAAAAGAAGACAGAAGTAGGGAAAAGAAGAGCAAAGAGAAAAGAAGAGAAACGAGAAAAGAGAAAAGAAGAGAAAACAGAAATCAGAAAAGAAGATAATAGAAGAGAAAAGAAGAGAAGTAAGAAAAGGAGAGAAAAGAAGACAAAAGACAAAAGAAGAGAAAGAGAATGAGAAAATAAGCAAAAAGAAGAGAAGAGAGATAAGAAGAGAAAAGAGAAAAGAAGACAAAAGTAGGGAAAAGAAGAGCAAAGAGAAAAGAAGAGAAACGAGAAAAGAGAAAAGAAGAGAAAACAGAAATCAGAAAAGAAGATAATAGAAGAGAAAAGAAGAGAAAAGGAGAAAACAGAAGACAAAAGAGAAAAGAAGAGAAAGGAGAATGAGAAAACAAGCGAAAAGAAGAGAAGAGAGAAAAGAAGAGAAAAGAGAAAAGAAGACAAAAGCAGGGAAAAGAAGGGGAAAGAGAAAAGACGAGAAACGAGAAAAGAGAAAACAAGAGAAAACAGAAAACAGAAAAGAAGATTATAGAAGAGAAAAAAGATAAGTAAGAAAAGGAGAGAAAGGAAGAGAAAAGAGAAAAGAATAGAAAAGAAGACAAAAGAAGTGAACAGAAGAGAAAAGTAGACAAATAAAGAGAAAAGAGAAAATAAGAGAAAAGAAGGGAAAAAAAGAGAAAAGAGACAAGAGAAAAGAAGAGATAAGAAGGGAAAAGAAGAGAAGAGACAAGAGAAAAGAAGAGAATAGAAGAGCAACGGGAAATGCTTAAAGAAGAGAAAGGAAGAGACAAGAAGAGAAAAGAGAAAAGAAATGAAAAGAAGACAAAAGAAGAGAAAAGATAAATGAAGGGAAGAGAGAAGAGCGAAAAGAAGAGAAAAGTAGACAAATTAGGAGAAAAGAGAAAGGAAGAGAAAAGAGAAAAGAAGAGGAAAGAAGGGAAAAGAAGAGAAAAGAGACAAGAGAAAAGAAGAGAAAATAGAGAAATGCGAAATGCTTAAAGAAGAGAAAGGAAGAGACAAGAAGAGAAAAGAGAAAAGAAGAGAAAAGAGAAAAAAGAATAGAAGACAAAAGAAGAGAATTGAGAAAAGAAAAAGAGAAAAGAGAAAAGATGAGAAACGAGAAATGAGAAAAGAAGAGAAAAGAAGAGTAAAAGGAAAAGAAGAGAAAAGAAGACAGAAGATAAAAGAGAAAAGAAGAGAAAGGAGAATGAGAAAACAAGCGAAAAGAAAAGGAGAGAGAAAAGAAGAGAAAAGAGAAAAGAAGACAAAAGCAGGGAAAAGAAGAGCAAAGAGAAAAGAAGAGAAACGAGAAAAGAGAAAAGAGCAGAAAACAGAAAACAGAAAAGAAGATAATAGAAGAGAAAAGAAGAGAAGTAAGAAAAGGAGTGAAAAGAAGAGAAAAGAGAAAAGAAGAGAAAAGAAGACAAAAGAAGAGAAAAGAAGAGAAAAGAAGGGAAAAGAAGAGAAAAGAGACAAGAGAAAAGAAGAGAAAAAAAGAGAAACGGGAAATGCTTAAAGAAGAGAAAGGAAGAGACAAGAAGTGAGAAGAGAATAGAGAATTAAGAGAAAAGAAGAGAAAGAGAAAATAGAAAAGGAGAGAAAAGAAATAAGAAGTGAAAAGGAGTGAAAAGAAGAGAATAGAGAAATTTGTAAAGAAGAGAAAGGAAGAGTCAAGACGAGAAAAGAAAAAAGAGAAAAGAAGGGAAAATAAGACAAAAGAAGAGAAAAGAGAAAAGGTGCCGTAAGAAGAGAATAGAAGTGAAAAGAGAATAGAGAAATAAGAGAAAAGAAGAGAGAGGAGAAAAGAGAAATTAGGAAAGAGAAAAGAGACAAGAAGAGAAAAGAGAAAAGAAGAGAAATGAGAAACGAAGAGAAAAGAGAAAAGTAGAGAAAAGAAGAGAAATGAGAAAAAAGAATAGAAGAGAAAAGAAGAGAATTGAGAAAAGAAAAAAGAGAAAAGAGAAAAGATGAGAAACGAGAAACGAGAAAAGAGAAAACAAGAGTAAAAAGAAAAGAAGACAAAAGAAGACAAAAGAGAATAGAGAACGGAGAAAGAAAAAACTAGAGAAATGAAGAGAAGAGAGAAAAGAAGACAAATGAGAAAAGAAGAGAAAGGAAATTGAAAAAACAAGCGAAAAGAAGAGAAGAGAGAAAAGAAGAGAAAAGAGAAAAGAAGACAAACGCAGGGAAAAGAAGAGCAAAGAGAAAAGAAGAGAAATGAGAAAAGAGAAAAGAAGAGAAAACAGAAATCAGAAAAGAAGATAATAGAAGAGATGAGAAGAGAAGTAAGAAAAGGAGAGAAAAGAAGACAAAAGAGAAAAGAAGAGAAAGGAGAATGAGAAAACAAGCGAAAAGAAGAGAAGAGAGAACAGAAGAGAAAAGAGAAAAGAAGACAGAAGCATGGAAAAGAAGAGCAAAGAAAAAGAAGAGAAACGAGAAAAGAGAAAAGAAGAGAAAACAGAAATCAGAAAAGAAGATAATAGAAGAGAAAAGAAGAGAAGTAAGAAAGGAGAGAAAAGAAGACAAAAGAGAAAAGAAGAGAAACGAGAATGAGAAAACAAGCGAAAAGAAGATAAGAGAGAAAAGAAGAGAAAAGAGAAAAGAAGACAAAAGCAGGGAAAAGAAGAGCAAAGAGAAATGAAGACAAAAGCAGGGAAAAGAAGAGCAAAGCGAAAAGAAGAGAAACGAGAAAAGAGAAAAGGAGAGAAAACAGAAATCAGAAAAGAAGATAATAGAAGAGAAAAGAAGAGAAGTAAGAAAAGGAGAGAAAACAAGACAAAAGAGAACAGAAGAGAAAGGAGAATGAGAAAACAAGCGTAAAGAAGATAAGAGAGAAAAGAAGAGAATAGAGAAAAGAAGACAAAAGCAGGGAAAAGAAGAGCAAAGAGAAAATAAGAGAAACGAGAAAAGAGAAAAGAAGAGAAAACAGAAATCAGAAAAGAATAATAATAGAAGAGAAAAGAAGAGAAGTAAGAAAAGGAGAGAAAAGAAGACAAAAGAGAAAAGAAGAGAAAGGAGAATGAGAAATCAAGCGAAAAGAAGATAAGAAAGAAAAGAAGAGAAAAGAGAAAAGAAGACAAAAGCAGGGAAAAGAAGAGCAAAGAGAAAAGAAGAGAAACGAGAAAAGAGAAAAGAAGAGAAAACAGAAATCAGAAAAGAAGATAATAGAAGAGAAAAGAAGAGAAGTAAGAAAAGGAGAGAAAAGAAGAGAAAGGGGTAAAAGAAAAAAGAAGAGAAAAGAAGACAAAAGAAGAGAAAAATAGACAAATAAAGAGAAAAGAGAAAAGAAGAGAAAAGAAGGGAAAAGAAGAGAAAAGAAGAGTAAAAAGAAAAGGAGAGTAAAAAGAAAAGAAGAGAAAAGAAGACAGAAGAGAAAAGAGAAAAGAAGAGAAAGGAGAATGAGAAAACAAGCGAAAAGAAGAGAAGAGAGAAAAGAAGAGAAAAGGGAAAAGAAGACAAAAGCAGGGAAAAGAAGAGAAAAGTGAAAAGAAGACAAAAGCAGGGAAAAGAAGAGCAAAGAGAAAAGAAGAGAAACGAGAAAAGAGAAGAGAAAACAGAAAACAGAAAAGAAGATAATAGAAGAGAAAAAAGATAAGTAAGAAAAGGAGTGAAAAGAAGAGAAAAGAGAAAAGAAGAGAAAAGAAGACAAAAGAAGAGAAAAGAAGGGAAAAATAGACAAATAAAGAGAAGAGTGAAAAGAAAAGAGAAAAGAAGAGAAAAGAAGGGAAAAGAAGAGAAAAGAGACAAGAGAAAAGAAGAGAAAAAAAGAGAAACGGGAAATGCTTAAAGAAGAGAAAGGAAGAGACAAGAAGTGAGAAGAGAATAGAGAATTAAGAGAAAAGAAGAGAAAAGAGAAAAGGAGAGAAAAGAAATAAGAAGTGAAAAGGAGTGAAAAGAAGAGAATAGAGAAATTTGTAAAGAAGAGAAAGGAAGAGTCAAGACGAGAAAAGAAAAAAGAGAAAAGAAGGGAAAATAAGACAAAAGAAGAGAAAAGAGAAAAGGTGCCGAAAGAAGAGAATAGAAGTGAAAAGAGAATAGAGAAATAAGAGAAAAGAAGAGAGAGGAGAAAAGAGAAATTAGGAAAGAGAAAAGAGACAAGAAGAGAAAAGAGAAAAGAAGAGAAATGAGAAACGAAGAGAAAAGAGAAAAGTAGAGAAAAGAAGAGAAATGAGAAAAGAAAAAAGAGAAAAGAGAAAAGATGAGAAACGAGAAACGAGAAAAGAGAAAACAAGAGTAAAAAGAAAAGAAGACAAAAGAGAAAAGAGAACGGAGAAAGGAACAGCTAGAGAAAAGAAGAGAAGAGAGAAAAGAAGACAAAAGAGAAAAGAAGAGAAAGGAGAATGAGAAAACAAGCGAAAAGAAGAGAAGAGAGAAAAGAAGAGAAAAGAGAAAAGAAGACAAAAGCAGGGAAAAGAAGAGCAAAGAGAAAAGAAGAGAAACGAGAAAAGAGAAAAGAACAGAAAACAGAAATCAGAAAAGAAGATAATAGAAGAGAAAAGAAGAGAAGTAAGAAAAAGAGAGAAAAGAAGACAAAAGAGAAAAGAAGAGAAAGGAGAATGAGAAAACAAGCGAAAAGAAGATAAGAGAGAAAAGAAGCGAAAAGAGAAAAGAAGACAAAAGCAGGGAAAAGAAGAGCAAAGAGAAAAGAAGACAAAAGCAGGGAAAAGAAGAGCAAAGCGAAAAGAAGAGAAACGAGAAAAGAGAAAAGGAGAGAAAACAGAAATCAGAAAAGAAGACAATAGAAGAGAAAAGAAGAGAAGTAAGAAAAGGAGAGAAAAGAAGACAAAAGAGAAAAGAAGAGAAAGGAGAATGAGAAAACAAGCGAAAAGAAGATAAGAGAGAAAAGAAGAGAAAAGAGAAAAGAAGACAAAAGCAGGGAAAAGAAGAGCAAAGAGAAAAGAAGAGAAACGAGAAAAGAGAAAAGAAGAGAAAACAGAAATCAGAAAAGAAGATAATAGAAGAGAAAAGAAGAGAAGTAAGAAAAGGAGAGAAAAGACAAAAGAGCAAAGAAGAGAAAGGAGAATGAGAAAAGAAGAGAAAACAGAAATCAGAAAAGAAGATAATAGAAGAGAAAAGAAGAGAAAATGAGAGAAAAGAAGAGAAAAGTAGACAAATAAAGAGAAAAGAGAAAAGAAGAGAAAAGAAGGGAAAGGAAGAGAAAAGAGACAAGAGAAAAGAAGAGAAAACAGAAACGGAAATGCTTAAAGAAGAGTAAGGAAGAGACAAGAAGAGAAAAGAGAAAAGAAGACAGAAGCACGGAAAAGAAGAGCAAAGAGAAAAGAAGAGAGACGAGAAAAGAGAAAAGAAGAGAAAACAGAAATCAGAAAAGAAGATAATAGAAGAGAAAAGAAGAGAAGTAAGAAAAGGAGAGAAAAGAAGACAAAAGAGAAAAGAAGAGATGGAGAATGAGAAAACAAGCGAAAAGAAGATAAGAAAGAAAAGAAGAGAAAAGAGAAAAGAAGACAAAAGCAGGGAAAAGTAGAGCAAAGAGAAAAGAAGAGAAACGAGAAAAGAGAAAAGAAGAGAAAACAGAAATCAGAAAAGAAGATAATAGAAGAGAAAAGAAGAGAAGTAAGAAAAGGAGAGAAAAGAAGAGAAAGGGGTAAAAGAAAAAAGAAGAGAAAAGAAGACAAAAGAAGAGAAAAATAGACAAATAAAGAGAAAAGAGAAAAGAAGAGAAAAGAGAAAAGAAGAGAAAAGAAGGGAAAAGAAGAGAAAAGAAGAGTAAAAAGAAAAGAAGACAAAAGAAGAGTAAAAAGAAAAGAAGAGAAAAGAAGACAGAAGAGAAAAGAGAAAAGAAGAGAAAGGAGAATGAGAAAACAAGCGAAAAGAAGAGAAGAGAGAAAAGAAGAGAAAAGGGAAAAGAAGACAAAAGCAGGGAAAAGAAGAGAAAAGTGAAAAGAAGACAAAAGCAGGGAAAAGAAGAGCAAAGAGAAAAGAAGAGAAACGAGAAAAGAGAAGAGAAAACAGAAAACAGAAAAGAAGATAATAGAAGAGAAAAAAGATAAGTAAGAAAAGGAGTGAAAAGAAGAGAAAAGAGAAAAGAAGAGAAAAGAAGACAAAAGAAGAGAAAAGAAGGGAAAAATAGACAAATAAAGAGAAGAGTGAAAAGAAAAGAGAAAAGAAGAGAAAAGAAGGGAAAAGAAGAGAAAAGAGACAAGAGAAAAGAAGAGAAAAAAAGAGAAACGGGAAATGCTTAAAGAAGAGAAAGGAAGAGACAAGAAGTGAGAAGAGAATAGAGAATTAAGAGAAAAGAAGAGAAAAGAGAAAAGAGAAAAGGAGAGAAAAGAAATAAGAAGTGAAAAGGAGTGAAAAGAAGAGAATAGAGAAATTTGTAAAGAAGAGAAAGGAAGAGTCAAGACGAGAAAAGAAAAAAGAGAAAAGAAGGGAAAATAAGACAAAAGAAGAGAAAAGAGAAAAGGTGCCGAAAGAAGAGAATAGAAGTGAAAAGAGAATAGAGAAATAAGAGAAAAGAAGAGAGAGGAGAAAAGAGAAATTAGGAAAGAGAAAAGAGACAAGAAGAGAAAAGAGAAAAGCAGAGAAATGAGAAACGAAGAGAAAAGAGAAAAGTAGAGAAAAGAAGAGAAATGAGAAAAGAAAAAAGAGAAAAGAGAAAAGATGAGAAACGAGAAATGAGAAAAGAGAAAACAAGAGTAAAAAGAAAAGAAGACAAAAGAGAAAAGAGAACGGAGAAAGGAAAAGCTAGAGAAAAGAAGAGAAGAGAGAAAAGAAGACAAAAGAGAAAAGAAGAGAAAGGAGAATGAGAAAACAAGCGAAAAGAAGAGAAGAGAGAAAAGAAGAGAAAAGAGAAAAGAAGACAAAAGCAGGGAAAAGAAGAGCAAAGAGAAAAGAAGAGAAACGAGAAAAGAGAAAAGAACAGAAAACAGAAATCAGAAAAGAAGATAATAGAAGAGAAAAGAAGAGAAGTAAGAAAAAGAGAGAAAAGAAGACAAAAGAGAAAAGAAGAGAAAGGAGAATGAGAAAACAAGCGAAAAGAAGAGAAGAGAGAAAAGAAGAGAAAAGAGAAAAGAAGACAAAAGCAGGGAAAAGAAGAGCAAAGAGAAAAGAAGACAAAAGCAGGGAAAAGAAGAGCAAAGCGAAAAGAAGAGAAACGAGAAAAGAGAAAAGGAGAGAAAACAGAAATCAGAAAAGAAGATAATAGAAGAGAAAAGAAGAGAAGTAAGAAAAGGAGAGAAAACAAGACAAAAGAGAACAGAAGAGAAAGGAGAATGAGAAAACAAGCGTAAAGAAGATAAGAGAGAAAAGAAGAGAATAGAGAAAAGAAGACAAAAGCAGGGATAAGAAGAGGAAAGAGAAAATAAGAGAAACGAGAAAAGAGAAAAGAAGAGAAAACAGAAATCAGAAAAGAAGATAATAGAAGAGAAAAGAAGAGAAGTAAGAAAAGGAGAGAAAAGAAGACAAAAGAGAAAAGAAGAGAAAGGAGAATGAGAAATCAAGCGAAAAGAAGATAAGAAAGAAAAGAAGAGAAAAGAGAAAAGAAGACAAAAGCAGGGAAAAGAAGAGCAAAGAGAAAAGAAGAGAAACGAGAAAAGAGAAAAGAAGAGAAAACAGAAATCAGAAAAGAAGATAATAGAAGAGAAAAGAAGAGAAGTAAGAAAAGGAGAGAAAAGAAGAGAAAGGGGTAAAAGAAAAAAGAAGAGAAAAGAAGACAAAAGAAGAGAAAAATAGACAAATAAAGAGAAAAGAGAAAAGAAGAGAAAAGAAGGGAAAAGAAGAGAAAAGAAGAGTAAAAAGAAAAGGAGAGTAAAAAGAAAAGAAGAGAAAAGAAGACAGAAGAGAAAAGAGAAAAGAAGAGAAAGGAGAATGAGAAAACAAGTGAAAAGAAGAGAAGAGAGAAAAGAAGAGAAAAGGGAAAAGAAGACAAAAGCAGGGAAAAGAAGAGAAAAGTGAAAAGAAGACAAAAGCAGGGAAAAGAAGAGCAAAGAGAAAAGAAGAGAAACGAGAAAAGAGAAGAGAAAACAGAAAACAGAAAAGAAGATAATATAAGAGAAAAAAGATAAGTAAGAAAAGGAGTGAAAAGAAGAGAAAAGAGAAAAGAAGAGAAAAGAAGACAAAAGAAGAGAAAAGAAGGGAAAAATAGACAAATAAAGAGAAGAGTGAAAAGAAAAGAGAAAAGAAGAGAAAAGAAGGGAAAAGAAGAGAAAAGAGACAAGAGAAAAGAAGAGAAAAAAAGAGAAACGGGAAATGCTTAAAGAAGAGAAAGGAAGAGACAAGAAGTGAGAAGAGAATAGAGAATTAAGAGAAAAGAAGAGAAAAGAGAAAAGGAGAGAAAAGAAATAAGAAGTGAAAAGGAGTGAAAAGAAGAGAATAGAGAAATTTGTAAAGAAGAGAAAGGAAGAGTCAAGACGAGAAAAGAAAAAAGAGAAAAGAAGGGAAAATAAGACAAAAGAAGAGAAAAGAGAAAAGGTGCCGAAAGAAGAGAATAGAAGTGAAAAGAGAATAGAGAAATAAGAGAAAAGAAGAGAGAGGAGAAAAGAGAAATTAGGAAAGAGAAAAGAGACAAGAAGAGAAAAGAGAAAAGAAGAGAAATGAGAAACGAAGAGAAAAGAGAAAAGTAGAGAAAAGAAGAGAAATGAGAAAAGAAAAAAGGGAAAAGAGAAAAGATGAGAAACGAGAAACGAGAAAAGAGAAAACAAGAGTAAAAAGAAAAGAAGACAAAAGAGAAAAGAGAACGGAGAAAGGAACAGCTAGAGAAAAGAAGAGAAGAGAGAAAAGAAGACAAAAGAGAAAAGAAGAGAAAGGAGAATGAGAAAACAAGCGAAAAGAAGAGAAGAGAGAAAAGAAGAGAAAAGAGAAAAGAAGACAAAAGCAGGGAAAAGAAGAGCAAAGAGAAAAGAAGAGAAACGAGAAAAGAGAAAAGAACAGAAAACAGAAATCAGAAAAGAAGATAATAGAAGAGAAAAGAAGAGAAGTAAGAAAAAGAGAGAAAAGAAGACAAAAGAGAAAAGAAGAGAAAGGAGAATGAGAAAACAAGCGAAAAGAAGATAAGAGAGAAAAGAAGCGAAAAGAGAAAAGAAGACAAAAGCAGGGAAAAGAAGAGCAAAGAGAAAAGAAGACAAAAGCAGGGAAAAGAAGAGCAAAGCGAAAAGAAGAGAAACGAGAAAAGAGAAAAGGAGAGAAAACAGAAATCAGAAAAGAAGACAATAGAAGAGAAAAGAAGAGAAGTAAGAAAAGGAGAGAAAAGAAGACAAAAGAGAAAAGAAGAGAAAGGAGAATGAGAAAACAAGCGAAAAGAAGATAAGAGAGAAAAGAAGAGAAAAGAGAAAAGAAGACAAAAGCAGGGAAAAGAAGAGCAAAGAGAAAAGAAGAGAAACGAGAAAAGAGAAAAGAAGAGAAAACAGAAATCAGAAAATAAGATAATAGAAGAGAAAAGAAGAGAAGTAAGAAAAGGAGAGAAAAGACAAAAGAGCAAAGAAGAGAAAGGAGAATGAGAAAAGAAGAGAAAACAGAAATCAGAAAAGAAGATAATAGAAGAGAAAAGAAGAGAAAATGAGAGAAAAGAAGAGAAAAGTAGACAAATAAAGAGAAAAGAGAAAAGAAGAGAAAAGAATGGAAAGGAAGAGAAAAGAGACAAGAGAAAAGAAGAGAAAACAGAAACGGAAATGCTTAAAGAAGAGTAAGGAAGAGACAAGAAGAGAAAAGAGAAAAGAAGACAGAAGCACGGAAAAGAAGAGCAAAGAGAAAAGAAGAGAGACGAGAAAAGAGAAAAGAAGAGAAAACAGAAATCAGAAAAGAAGATAATAGAAGAGAAAAGAAGAGAAGTAAGAAAAGGAGAGAAAAGAAGACAAAAGAGAAAAGAAGAGATGGAGAATGAGAAAACAAGCGAAAAGAAGATAAGAAAGAAAAGAAGAGAAAAGAGAAAAGAAGACAAAAGCAGGGAAAAGTAGAGCAAAGAGAAAAGAAGAGAAACGAGAAAAGAGAAAAGAAGAGAAAACAGAAATCAGAAAAGAAGATAATAGAAGAGAAAAGAAGAGAAGTAAGAAAAGGAGAGAAAAGAAGAGAAAGGGGTAAAAGAAAAAAGAAGAGAAAAGAAGACAAAAGAAGAGAAAAATAGACAAATAAAGAGAAAAGAGAAAAGAAGAGAAAAGAGAAAAGAAGAGAAAAGAAGGGAAAAGAAGAGAAAAGAAGAGTAAAAAGAAAAGAAGACAAAAGAAGAGTAAAAAGAAAAGAAGAGAAAAGAAGACAGAAGAGAAAAGAGAAAAGAAGAGAAAGGAGAATGAGAAAACAAGCGAAAAGAAGAGAAGAGAGAAAAGAAGAGAAAAGGGAAAAGAAGACAAAAGCAGGGAAAAGAAGAGAAAAGTGAAAAGAAGACAAAAGCAGGGAAAAGAAGAGCAAAGAGAAAAGAAGAGAAACGAGAAAAGAGAAGAGAAAACAGAAAACAGAAAAGAAGATAATAGAAGAGAAAAAAGATAAGTAAGAAAAGGAGTGAAAAGAAGAGAAAAGAGAAAAGAAGAGAAAAGAAGACAAAAGAAGAGAAAAGAAGGGAAAAATAGACAAATAAAGAGAAGAGTGAAAAGAAAAGAGAAAAGAAGAGAAAAGAAGGGAAAAGAAGAGAAAAGAGACAAGAGAAAAGAAGAGAAAAAAAGAGAAACGGGAAATGCTTAAAGAAGAGAAAGGAAGAGACAAGAAGTGAGAAGAGAATAGAGAATTAAGAGAAAAGAAGAGAAAAGAGAAAAGAGAAAAGGAGAGAAAAGAAATAAGAAGTGAAAAGGAGTGAAAAGAAGAGAATAGAGAAATTTGTAAAGAAGAGAAAGGAAGAGTCAAGACGAGAAAAGAAAAAAGAGAAAAGAAGGGAAAATAAGACAAAAGAAGAGAAAAGAGAAAAGGTGCCGAAAGAAGAGAATAGAAGTGAAAAGAGAATAGAGAAATAAGAGAAAAGAAGAGAGAGGAGAAAAGAGAAATTAGGAAAGAGAAAAGAGACAAGAAGAGAAAAGAGAAAAGCAGAGAAATGAGAAACGAAGAGAAAAGAGAAAAGTAGAGAAAAGAAGAGAAATGAGAAAAGAAAAAAGAGAAAAGAGAAAAGATGAGAAACGAGAAACGAGAAAAGAGAAAACAAGAGTAAAAAGAAAAGAAGACAAAAGAGAAAAGAGAACGGAGAAAGGAAAAGCTAGAGAAAAGAAGAGAAGAGAGAAAAGAAGACAAAAGAGAAAAGAAGAGAAAGGAGAATGAGAAAACAAGCGAAAAGAAGAGAAGAGAGAAAAGAAGAGAAAAGAGAAAAGAAGACAAAAGCAGGGAAAAGAAGAGCAAAGAGAAAAGAAGAGAAACGAGAAAAGAGAAAAGAACAGAAAACAGAAATCAGAAAAGAAGATAATAGAAGAGAAAAGAAGAGAAGTAAGAAAAAGAGAGAAAAGAAGACAAAAGAGAAAAGAAGAGAAAGGAGAATGAGAAAACAAGCGAAAAGAAGAGAAGAGAGAAAAGAAGAGAAAAGAGAAAAGAAGACAAAAGCAGGGAAAAGAAGAGCAAAGAGAAAAGAAGACAAAAGCAGGGAAAAGAAGAGCAAAGCGAAAAGAAGAGAAACGAGAAAAGAGAAAAGGAGAGAAAACAGAAATCAGAAAAGAAGATAATAGAAGAGAAAAGAAGAGAAGTAAGAAAAGGAGAGAAAACAAGACAAAAGAGAACAGAAGAGAAAGGAGAATGAGAAAACAAGCGTAAAGAAGATAAGAGAGAAAAGAAGAGAATAGAGAAAAGAAGACAAAAGCAGGGATAAGAAGAGGAAAGAGAAAATAAGAGAAACGAGAAAAGAGAAAAGAAGAGAAAACAGAAATCAGAAAAGAAGATAATAGAAGAGAAAAGAAGAGAAGTAAGAAAAGGAGAGAAAAGAAGACAAAAGAGAAAAGAAGAGAAAGGAGAATGAGAAATCAAGCGAAAAGAAGATAAGAAAGAAAAGAAGAGAAAAGAGAAAAGAAGACAAAAGCAGGGAAAAGAAGAGCAAAGAGAAAAGAAGAGAAACGAGAAAAGAGAAAAGAAGAGAAAACAGAAATCAGAAAAGAAGATAATAGAAGAGAAAAGAAGAGAAGTAAGAAAAGGAGAGAAAAGAAGAGAAAGGGGTAAAAGAAAAAAGAAGAGAAAAGAAGACAAAAGAAGAGAAAAATAGACAAATAAAGAGAAAAGAGAAAAGAAGAGAAAAGAAGGGAAAAGAAGAGAAAAGAAGAGTAAAAAGAAAAGGAGAGTAAAAAGAAAAGAAGAGAAAAGAAGACAGAAGAGAAAAGAGAAAAGAAGAGAAAGGAGAATGAGAAAACAAGTGAAAAGAAGAGAAGAGAGAAAAGAAGAGAAAAGGGAAAAGAAGACAAAAGCAGGGAAAAGAAGAGAAAAGTGAAAAGAAGACAAAAGCAGGGAAAAGAAGAGCAAAGAGAAAAGAAGAGAAACGAGAAAAGAGAAGAGAAAACAGAAAACAGAAAAGAAGATAATAGAAGAGAAAAAAGATAAGTAAGAAAAGGAGTGAAAAGAAGAGAAAAGAGAAAAGAAGAGAAAAGAAGACAAAAGAAGAGAAAAGAAGGGAAAAATAGACAAATAAAGAGAAGAGTGAAAAGAAAAGAGAAAAGAAGAGAAAAGAAGGGAAAAGAAGAGAAAAGAGACAAGAGAAAAGAAGAGAAAAAAAGAGAAACGGGAAATGCTTAAAGAAGAGAAAGGAAGAGACAAGAAGTGAGAAGAGAATAGAGAATTAAGAGAAAAGAAGAGAAAAGAGAAAAGGAGAGAAAAGAAATAAGAAGTGAAAAGGAGTGAAAAGAAGAGAATAGAGAAATTTGTAAAGAAGAGAAAGGAAGAGTCAAGACGAGAAAAGAAAAAAGAGAAAAGAAGGGAAAATAAGACAAAAGAAGAGAAAAGAGAAAAGGTGCCGAAAGAAGAGAATAGAAGTGAAAAGAGAATAGAGAAATAAGAGAAAAGAAGAGAGAGGAGAAAAGAGAAATTAGGAAAGAGAAAAGAGACAAGAAGAGAAAAGAGAAAAGAAGAGAAATGAGAAACGAAGAGAAAAGAGAAAAGTAGAGAAAAGAAGAGAAATGAGAAAAGAAAAAAGGGAAAAGAGAAAAGATGAGAAACGAGAAACGAGAAAAGAGAAAACAAGAGTAAAAAGAAAAGAAGACAAAAGAGAAAAGAGAACGGAGAAAGGAACAGCTAGAGAAAAGAAGAGAAGAGAGAAAAGAAGACAAAAGAGAAAAGAAGAGAAAGGAGAATGAGAAAACAAGCGAAAAGAAGAGAAGAGAGAAAAGAAGAGAAAAGAGAAAAGAAGACAAAAGCAGGGAAAAGAAGAGCAAAGAGAAAAGAAGAGAAACGAGAAAAGAGAAAAGAACAGAAAACAGAAATCAGAAAAGAAGATAATAGAAGAGAAAAGAAGAGAAGTAAGAAAAAGAGAGAAAAGAAGACAAAAGAGAAAAGAAGAGAAAGGAGAATGAGAAAACAAGCGAAAAGAAGATAAGAGAGAAAAGAAGCGAAAAGAGAAAAGAAGACAAAAGCAGGGAAAAGAAGAGCAAAGAGAAAAGAAGACAAAAGCAGGGAAAAGAAGAGCAAAGCGAAAAGAAGAGAAACGAGAAAAGAGAAAAGGAGAGAAAACAGAAATCAGAAAAGAAGACAATAGAAGAGAAAAGAAGAGAAGTAAGAAAAGGAGAGAAAAGAAGACAAAAGAGAAAAGAAGAGAAAGGAGAATGAGAAAACAAGCGAAAAGAAGATAAGAGAGAAAAGAAGAGAAAAGAGAAAAGAAGACAAAAGCAGGGAAAAGAAGAGCAAAGAGAAAAGAAGAGAAACGAGAAAAGAGAAAAGAAGAGAAAACAGAAATCAGAAAAGAAGATAATAGAAGAGAAAAGAAGAGAAGTAAGAAAAGGAGAGAAAAGACAAAAGAGCAAAGAAGAGAAAGGAGAATGAGAAAAGAAGAGAAAACAGAAATCAGAAAAGAAGATAATAGAAGAGAAAAGAAGAGAAAATGAGAGAAAAGAAGAGAAAAGTAGACAAATAAAGAGAAAAGAGAAAAGAAGAGAAAAGAAGGGAAAGGAAGAGAAAAGAGACAAGAGAAAAGAAGAGAAAACAGAAACGGAAATGCTTAAAGAAGAGTAAGGAAGAGACAAGAAGAGAAAAGAGAAAAGAAGACAGAAGCACGGAAAAGAAGAGCAAAGAGAAAAGAAGAGAGACGAGAAAAGAGAAAAGAAGAGAAAACAGAAATCAGAAAAGAAGATAATAGAAGAGAAAAGAAGAGAAGTAAGAAAAGGAGAGAAAAGAAGACAAAAGAGAAAAGAAGAGATGGAGAATGAGAAAACAAGCGAAAAGAAGATAAGAAAGAAAAGAAGAGAAAAGAGAAAAGAAGACAAAAGCAGGGAAAAGTAGAGCAAAGAGAAAAGAAGAGAAACGAGAAAAGAGAAAAGAAGAGAAAACAGAAATCAGAAAAGAAGATAATAGAAGAGAAAAGAAGAGAAGTAAGAAAAGGAGAGAAAAGAAGAGAAAGGGGTAAAAGAAAAAAGAAGAGAAAAGAAGACAAAAGAAGAGAAAAATAGACAAATAAAGAGAAAAGAGAAAAGAAGAGAAAAGAGAAAAGAAGAGAAAAGAAGGGAAAAGAAGAGAAAAGAAGAGTAAAAAGAAAAGAAGACAAAAGAAGAGTAAAAAGAAAAGAAGAGAAAAGAAGACAGAAGAGAAAAGAGAAAAGAAGAGAAAGGAGAATGAGAAAACAAGCGAAAAGAAGAGAAGAGAGAAAAGAAGAGAAAAGGGAAAAGAAGACAAAAGCAGGGAAAAGAAGAGAAAAGTGAAAAGAAGACAAAAGCAGGGAAAAGAAGAGCAAAGAGAAAAGAAGAGAAACGAGAAAAGAGAAGAGAAAACAGAAAACAGAAAAGAAGATAATAGAAGAGAAAAAAGATAAGTAAGAAAAGGAGTGAAAAGAAGAGAAAAGAGAAAAGAAGAGAAAAGAAGACAAAAGAAGAGAAAAGAAGGGAAAAATAGACAAATAAAGAGAAGAGTGAAAAGAAAAGAGAAAAGAAGAGAAAAGAAGGGAAAAGAAGAGAAAAGAGACAAGAGAAAAGAAGAGAAAAAAAGAGAAACGGGAAATGCTTAAAGAAGAGAAAGGAAGAGACAAGAAGTGAGAAGAGAATAGAGAATTAAGAGAAAAGAAGAGAAAAGAGAAAAGAGAAAAGGAGAGAAAAGAAATAAGAAGTGAAAAGGAGTGAAAAGAAGAGAATAGAGAAATTTGTAAAGAAGAGAAAGGAAGAGTCAAGACGAGAAAAGAAAAAAGAGAAAAGAAGGGAAAATAAGACAAAAGAAGAGAAAAGAGAAAAGGTGCCGAAAGAAGAGAATAGAAGTGAAAAGAGAATAGAGAAATAAGAGAAAAGAAGAGAGAGGAGAAAAGAGAAATTAGGAAAGAGAAAAGAGACAAGAAGAGAAAAGAGAAAAGCAGAGAAATGAGAAACGAAGAGAAAAGAGAAAAGTAGAGAAAAGAAGAGAAATGAGAAAAGAAAAAAGAGAAAAGAGAAAAGATGAGAAACGAGAAACGAGAAAAGAGAAAACAAGAGTAAAAAGAAAAGAAGACAAAAGAGAAAAGAGAACGGAGAAAGGAAAAGCTAGAGAAAAGAAGAGAAGAGAGAAAAGAAGACAAAAGAGAAAAGAAGAGAAAGGAGAATGAGAAAACAAGCGAAAAGAAGAGAAGAGAGAAAAGAAGAGAAAAGAGAAAAGAAGACAAAAGCAGGGAAAAGAAGAGCAAAGAGAAAAGAAGAGAAACGAGAAAAGAGAAAAGAACAGAAAACAGAAATCAGAAAAGAAGATAATAGAAGAGAAAAGAAGAGAAGTAAGAAAAAGAGAGAAAAGAAGACAAAAGAGAAAAGAAGAGAAAGGAGAATGAGAAAACAAGCGAAAAGAAGAGAAGAGAGAAAAGAAGAGAAAAGAGAAAAGAAGACAAAAGCAGGGAAAAGAAGAGCAAAGAGAAAAGAAGACAAAAGCAGGGAAAAGAAGAGCAAAGCGAAAAGAAGAGAAACGAGAAAAGAGAAAAGGAGAGAAAACAGAAATCAGAAAAGAAGATAATAGAAGAGAAAAGAAGAGAAGTAAGAAAAGGAGAGAAAACAAGACAAAAGAGAACAGAAGAGAAAGGAGAATGAGAAAACAAGCGTAAAGAAGATAAGAGAGAAAAGAAGAGAATAGAGAAAAGAAGACAAAAGCAGGGATAAGAAGAGGAAAGAGAAAATAAGAGAAACGAGAAAAGAGAAAAGAAGAGAAAACAGAAATCAGAAAAGAAGATAATAGAAGAGAAAAGAAGAGAAGTAAGAAAAGGAGAGAAAAGAAGACAAAAGAGAAAAGAAGAGAAAGGAGAATGAGAAATCAAGCGAAAAGAAGATAAGAAAGAAAAGAAGAGAAAAGAGAAAAGAAGACAAAAGCAGGGAAAAGAAGAGCAAAGAGAAAAGAAGAGAAACGAGAAAAGAGAAAAGAAGAGAAAACAGAAATCAGAAAAGAAGATAATAGAAGAGAAAAGAAGAGAAGTAAGAAAAGGAGAGAAAAGAAGAGAAAGGGGTAAAAGAAAAAAGAAGAGAAAAGAAGACAAAAGAAGAGAAAAATAGACAAATAAAGAGAAAAGAGAAAAGAAGAGAAAAGAAGGGAAAAGAAGAGAAAAGAAGAGTAAAAAGAAAAGGAGAGTAAAAAGAAAAGAAGAGAAAAGAAGACAGAAGAGAAAAGAGAAAAGAAGAGAAAGGAGAATGAGAAAACAAGTGAAAAGAAGAGAAGAGAGAAAAGAAGAGAAAAGGGAAAAGAAGACAAAAGCAGGGAAAAGAAGAGAAAAGTGAAAAGAAGACAAAAGCAGGGAAAAGAAGAGCAAAGAGAAAAGAAGAGAAACGAGAAAAGAGAAGAGAAAACAGAAAACAGAAAAGAAGATAATAGAAGAGAAAAAAGATAAGTAAGAAAAGGAGTGAAAAGAAGAGAAAAGAGAAAAGAAGAGAAAAGAAGACAAAAGAAGAGAAAAGAAGGGAAAAATAGACAAATAAAGAGAAGAGTGAAAAGAAAAGAGAAAAGAAGAGAAAAGAAGGGAAAAGAAGAGAAAAGAGACAAGAGAAAAGAAGAGAAAAAAAGAGAAACGGGAAATGCTTAAAGAAGAGAAAGGAAGAGACAAGAAGTGAGAAGAGAATAGAGAATTAAGAGAAAAGAAGAGAAAAGAGAAAAGGAGAGAAAAGAAATAAGAAGTGAAAAGGAGTGAAAAGAAGAGAATAGAGAAATTTGTAAAGAAGAGAAAGGAAGAGTCAAGACGAGAAAAGAAAAAAGAGAAAAGAAGGGAAAATAAGACAAAAGAAGAGAAAAGAGAAAAGGTGCCGAAAGAAGAGAATAGAAGTGAAAAGAGAATAGAGAAATAAGAGAAAAGAAGAGAGAGGAGAAAAGAGAAATTAGGAAAGAGAAAAGAGACAAGAAGAGAAAAGAGAAAAGAAGAGAAATGAGAAACGAAGAGAAAAGAGAAAAGTAGAGAAAAGAAGAGAAATGAGAAAAGAAAAAAGGGAAAAGAGAAAAGATGAGAAACGAGAAACGAGAAAAGAGAAAACAAGAGTAAAAAGAAAAGAAGACAAAAGAGAAAAGAGAACGGAGAAAGGAACAGCTAGAGAAAAGAAGAGAAGAGAGAAAAGAAGACAAAAGAGAAAAGAAGAGAAAGGAGAATGAGAAAACAAGCGAAAAGAAGAGAAGAGAGAAAAGAAGAGAAAAGAGAAAAGAAGACAAAAGCAGGGAAAAGAAGAGCAAAGAGAAAAGAAGAGAAACGAGAAAAGAGAAAAGAACAGAAAACAGAAATCAGAAAAGAAGATAATAGAAGAGAAAAGAAGAGAAGTAAGAAAAAGAGAGAAAAGAAGACAAAAGAGAAAAGAAGAGAAAGGAGAATGAGAAAACAAGCGAAAAGAAGATAAGAGAGAAAAGAAGCGAAAAGAGAAAAGAAGACAAAAGCAGGGAAAAGAAGAGCAAAGAGAAAAGAAGACAAAAGCAGGGAAAAGAAGAGCAAAGCGAAAAGAAGAGAAACGAGAAAAGAGAAAAGGAGAGAAAACAGAAATCAGAAAAGAAGACAATAGAAGAGAAAAGAAGAGAAGTAAGAAAAGGAGAGAAAAGAAGACAAAAGAGAAAAGAAGAGAAAGGAGAATGAGAAAACAAGCGAAAAGAAGATAAGAGAGAAAAGAAGAGAAAAGAGAAAAGAAGACAAAAGCAGGGAAAAGAAGAGCAAAGAGAAAAGAAGAGAAACGAGAAAAGAGAAAAGAAGAGAAAACAGAAATCAGAAAAGAAGATAATAGAAGAGAAAAGAAGAGAAGTAAGAAAAGGAGAGAAAAGACAAAAGAGCAAAGAAGAGAAAGGAGAATGAGAAAAGAAGAGAAAACAGAAATCAGAAAAGAAGATAATAGAAGAGAAAAGAAGAGAAAATGAGAGAAAAGAAGAGAAAAGTAGACAAATAAAGAGAAAAGAGAAAAGAAGAGAAAAGAAGGGAAAGGAAGAGAAAAGAGACAAGAGAAAAGAAGAGAAAACAGAAACGGAAATGCTTAAAGAAGAGTAAGGAAGAGACAAGAAGAGAAAAGAGAAAAGAAGACAGAAGCACGGAAAAGAAGAGCAAAGAGAAAAGAAGAGAGACGAGAAAAGAGAAAAGAAGAGAAAACAGAAATCAGAAAAGAAGATAATAGAAGAGAAAAGAAGAGAAGTAAGAAAAGGAGAGAAAAGAAGACAAAAGAGAAAAGAAGAGATGGAGAATGAGAAAACAAGCGAAAAGAAGATAAGAAAGAAAAGAAGAGAAAAGAGAAAAGAAGACAAAAGCAGGGAAAAGTAGAGCAAAGAGAAAAGAAGAGAAACGAGAAAAGAGAAAAGAAGAGAAAACAGAAATCAGAAAAGAAGATAATAGAAGAGAAAAGAAGAGAAGTAAGAAAAGGAGAGAAAAGAAGAGAAAGGGGTAAAAGAAAAAAGAAGAGAAAAGAAGACAAAAGAAGAGAAAAATAGACAAATAAAGAGAAAAGAGAAAAGAAGAGAAAAGAGAAAAGAAGAGAAAAGAAGGGAAAAGAAGAGAAAAGAAGAGTAAAAAGAAAAGAAGACAAAAGAAGAGTAAAAAGAAAAGAAGAGAAAAGAAGACAGAAGAGAAAAGAGAAAAGAAGAGAAAGGAGAATGAGAAAACAAGCGAAAAGAAGAGAAGAGAGAAAAGAAGAGAAAAGGGAAAAGAAGACAAAAGCAGGGAAAAGAAGAGAAAAGTGAAAAGAAGACAAAAGCAGGGAAAAGAAGAGCAAAGAGAAAAGAAGAGAAACGAGAAAAGAGAAGAGAAAACAGAAAACAGAAAAGAAGATAATAGAAGAGAAAAAAGATAAGTAAGAAAAGGAGTGAAAAGAAGAGAAAAGAGAAAAGAAGAGAAAAGAAGACAAAAGAAGAGAAAAGAAGGGAAAAATAGACAAATAAAGAGAAGAGTGAAAAGAAAAGAGAAAAGAAGAGAAAAGAAGGGAAAAGAAGAGAAAAGAGACAAGAGAAAAGAAGAGAAAAAAAGAGAAACGGGAAATGCTTAAAGAAGAGAAAGGAAGAGACAAGAAGTGAGAAGAGAATAGAGAATTAAGAGAAAAGAAGAGAAAAGAGAAAAGAGAAAAGGAGAGAAAAGAAATAAGAAGTGAAAAGGAGTGAAAAGAAGAGAATAGAGAAATTTGTAAAGAAGAGAAAGGAAGAGTCAAGACGAGAAAAGAAAAAAGAGAAAAGAAGGGAAAATAAGACAAAAGAAGAGAAAAGAGAAAAGGTGCCGAAAGAAGAGAATAGAAGTGAAAAGAGAATAGAGAAATAAGAGAAAAGAAGAGAGAGGAGAAAAGAGAAATTAGGAAAGAGAAAAGAGACAAGAAGAGAAAAGAGAAAAGCAGAGAAATGAGAAACGAAGAGAAAAGAGAAAAGTAGAGAAAAGAAGAGAAATGAGAAAAGAAAAAAGAGAAAAGAGAAAAGATGAGAAACGAGAAACGAGAAAAGAGAAAACAAGAGTAAAAAGAAAAGAAGACAAAAGAGAAAAGAGAACGGAGAAAGGAAAAGCTAGAGAAAAGAAGAGAAGAGAGAAAAGAAGACAAAAGAGAAAAGAAGAGAAAGGAGAATGAGAAAACAAGCGAAAAGAAGAGAAGAGAGAAAAGAAGAGAAAAGAGAAAAGAAGACAAAAGCAGGGAAAAGAAGAGCAAAGAGAAAAGAAGAGAAACGAGAAAAGAGAAAAGAACAGAAAACAGAAATCAGAAAAGAAGATAATAGAAGAGAAAAGAAGAGAAGTAAGAAAAAGAGAGAAAAGAAGACAAAAGAGAAAAGAAGAGAAAGGAGAATGAGAAAACAAGCGAAAAGAAGAGAAGAGAGAAAAGAAGAGAAAAGAGAAAAGAAGACAAAAGCAGGGAAAAGAAGAGCAAAGAGAAAAGAAGACAAAAGCAGGGAAAAGAAGAGCAAAGCGAAAAGAAGAGAAACGAGAAAAGAGAAAAGGAGAGAAAACAGAAATCAGAAAAGAAGATAATAGAAGAGAAAAGAAGAGAAGTAAGAAAAGGAGAGAAAAGAAGACAAAAGAGAAAAGAAGAGAAAGGAGAATGAGAAAACAAGCGAAAAGAAGATAAGAGAGAAAAGAAGAGAAAAGAGAAAAGAAGACAAAAGCAGGGAAAAGAAGAGCAAAGAGAAAATAAGAGAAACGAGAAAAGAGAAAAGAAGAGAAAACAGAAATCAGAAAAGAAGATAATAGAAGAGAAAAGAAGAGAAGTAAGAAAAGGAGAGAAAAGACAAAAGAGCAAAGAAGAGAAAGGAGAATGAGAAAAGAAGAGAAAACAGAAATCAGAAAAGAAGATAATAGAAGAGAAAAGAAGAGAAAATGAGAGAAAAGAAGAGAAAAGTAGACAAATAAAGAGAAAAGAGAAAAGAAGAGAGAAGAGAAAAGAAGAGAAAAGAAGGGAAAAGAAGAGAAAAGAGACAAGAGAAAAGAAGAGAAAACAGAAATGGAAATGCTTAAAGAAGAGTAAGGAAGAGACAAGAAGAGAAAAGAGAAAAGAAGACAGAAGCACGGAAAAGAAGAGCAAAGAGAAAAGAAGAGAGACGAGAAAAGAGAAAAGAAGAGAAAACAGAAATCAGAAAAGAAGATAATAGAAGAGAAAAGAAGAGAAGTAAGAAAAGGAGAGAAAAGAAGACAAAAGAGAAAAGAAGAGAAAGGAGAATGAGAAAACAAGCGAAAAGAAGATAAGAAAGAAAAGAAGAGAAAAGAAGAGAAAAATAGACAAATAAAGAGAAAAGAGAAAAGAAGAGAAAAGAGAAAAGAAGAGAAAAGAAGGGAAAAGAAGAGAAAAGAAGAGTAAAAAGAAAAGAAGACAAAAGAAGAGTAAAAAGAAAAGAAGAGAAAAGAAGACAGAAGAGAAAAGAGAAAAGAAGAGAAAGGAGAATGAGAAAACAAGCGAAAAGAAGAGAAGAGAGAAAAGAAGAGAAAAGGGAAAAGAAGACAAAAGCAGGGAAAAGAAGAGAAAAGTGAAAAGAAGACAAAAGCAGGGAAAAGAAGAGCAAAGAGAAAAGAAGAGAAACGAGAAAAGAGAAGAGAAAACAGAAAACAGAAAAGAAGATAATAGAAGAGAAAAAAGATAAGTAAGAAAAGGAGTGAAAAGAAGAGAAAAGAGAAAAGAAGAGAAAAGAAGACAAAAGAAGAGAAAAGAAGGGAAAAATAGACAAATAAAGAGAAGAGTGAAAAGAAAAGAGAAAAGAAGAGAAAAGAAGGGAAAAGAAGAGAAAAGAGACAAGAGAAAAGAAGAGAAAAAAAGAGAAACGGGAAATGCTTAAAGAAGAGAAAGGAAGAGACAAGAAGTGAGAAGAGAATAGAGAATTAAGAGAAAAGAAGAGAAAAGAGAAAAGAGAAAAGGAGAGAAAAGAAATAAGAAGTGAAAAGGAGTGAAAAGAAGAGAATAGAGAAATTTGTAAAGAAGAGAAAGGAAGAGTCAAGACGAGAAAAGAAAAAAGAGAAAAGAAGGGAAAATAAGACAAAAGAAGAGAAAAGAGAAAAGGTGCCGAAAGAAGAGAATAGAAGTGAAAAGAGAATAGAGAAATAAGAGAAAAGAAGAGAGAGGAGAAAAGAGAAATTAGGAAAGAGAAAAGAGACAAGAAGAGAAAAGAGAAAAGCAGAGAAATGAGAAACGAAGAGAAAAGAGAAAAGTAGAGAAAAGAAGAGAAATGAGAAAAGAAAAAAGAGAAAAGAGAAAAGATGAGAAACGAGAAACGAGAAAAGAGAAAACAAGAGTAAAAAGAAAAGAAGACAAAAGAGAAAAGAGAACGGAGAAAGGAAAAGCTAGAGAAAAGAAGAGAAGAGAGAAAAGAAGACAAAAGAGAAAAGAAGAGAAAGGAGAATGAGAAAACAAGCGAAAAGAAGAGAAGAGAGAAAAGAAGAGAAAAGAGAAAAGAAGACAAAAGCAGGGAAAAGAAGAGCAAAGAGAAAAGAAGAGAAACGAGAAAAGAGAAAAGAACAGAAAACAGAAATCAGAAAAGAAGATAATAGAAGAGAAAAGAAGAGAAGTAAGAAAAAGAGAGAAAAGAAGACAAAAGAGAAAAGAAGAGAAAGGAGAATGAGAAAACAAGCGAAAAGAAGAGAAGAGAGAAAAGAAGAGAAAAGAGAAAAGAAGACAAAAGCAGGGAAAAGAAGAGCAAAGAGAAAAGAAGACAAAAGCAGGGAAAAGAAGAGCAAAGCGAAAAGAAGAGAAACGAGAAAAGAGAAAAGGAGAGAAAACAGAAATCAGAAAAGAAGATAATAGAAGAGAAAAGAAGAGAAGTAAGAAAAGGAGAGAAAACAAGACAAAAGAGAACAGAAGAGAAAGGAGAATGAGAAAACAAGCGTAAAGAAGATAAGAGAGAAAAGAAGAGAATAGAGAAAAGAAGACAAAAGCAGGGATAAGAAGAGGAAAGAGAAAATAAGAGAAACGAGAAAAGAGAAAAGAAGAGAAAACAGAAATCAGAAAAGAAGATAATAGAAGAGAAAAGAAGAGAAGTAAGAAAAGGAGAGAAAAGAAGACAAAAGAGAAAAGAAGAGAAAGGAGAATGAGAAATCAAGCGAAAAGAAGATAAGAAAGAAAAGAAGAGAAAAGAGAAAAGAAGACAAAAGCAGGGAAAAGAAGAGCAAAGAGAAAAGAAGAGAAACGAGAAAAGAGAAAAGAAGAGAAAACAGAAATCAGAAAAGAAGATAATAGAAGAGAAAAGAAGAGAAGTAAGAAAAGGAGAGAAAAGAAGAGAAAGGGGTAAAAGAAAAAAGAAGAGAAAAGAAGACAAAAGAAGAGAAAAATAGACAAATAAAGAGAAAAGAGAAAAGAAGAGAAAAGAAGGGAAAAGAAGAGAAAAGAAGAGTAAAAAGAAAAGGAGAGTAAAAAGAAAAGAAGAGAAAAGAAGACAGAAGAGAAAAGAGAAAAGAAGAGAAAGGAGAATGAGAAAACAAGTGAAAAGAAGAGAAGAGAGAAAAGAAGAGAAAAGGGAAAAGAAGACAAAAGCAGGGAAAAGAAGAGAAAAGTGAAAAGAAGACAAAAGCAGGGAAAAGAAGAGCAAAGAGAAAAGAAGAGAAACGAGAAAAGAGAAGAGAAAACAGAAAACAGAAAAGAAGATAATAGAAGAGAAAAAAGATAAGTAAGAAAAGGAGTGAAAAGAAGAGAAAAGAGAAAAGAAGAGAAAAGAAGACAAAAGAAGAGAAAAGAAGGGAAAAATAGACAAATAAAGAGAAGAGTGAAAAGAAAAGAGAAAAGAAGAGAAAAGAAGGGAAAAGAAGAGAAAAGAGACAAGAGAAAAGAAGAGAAAAAAAGAGAAACGGGAAATGCTTAAAGAAGAGAAAGGAAGAGACAAGAAGTGAGAAGAGAATAGAGAATTAAGAGAAAAGAAGAGAAAAGAGAAAAGGAGAGAAAAGAAATAAGAAGTGAAAAGGAGTGAAAAGAAGAGAATAGAGAAATTTGTAAAGAAGAGAAAGGAAGAGTCAAGACGAGAAAAGAAAAAAGAGAAAAGAAGGGAAAATAAGACAAAAGAAGAGAAAAGAGAAAAGGTGCCGAAAGAAGAGAATAGAAGTGAAAAGAGAATAGAGAAATAAGAGAAAAGAAGAGAGAGGAGAAAAGAGAAATTAGGAAAGAGAAAAGAGACAAGAAGAGAAAAGAGAAAAGAAGAGAAATGAGAAACGAAGAGAAAAGAGAAAAGTAGAGAAAAGAAGAGAAATGAGAAAAGAAAAAAGGGAAAAGAGAAAAGATGAGAAACGAGAAACGAGAAAAGAGAAAACAAGAGTAAAAAGAAAAGAAGACAAAAGAGAAAAGAGAACGGAGAAAGGAACAGCTAGAGAAAAGAAGAGAAGAGAGAAAAGAAGACAAAAGAGAAAAGAAGAGAAAGGAGAATGAGAAAACAAGCGAAAAGAAGAGAAGAGAGAAAAGAAGAGAAAAGAGAAAAGAAGACAAAAGCAGGGAAAAGAAGAGCAAAGAGAAAAGAAGAGAAACGAGAAAAGAGAAAAGAACAGAAAACAGAAATCAGAAAAGAAGATAATAGAAGAGAAAAGAAGAGAAGTAAGAAAAAGAGAGAAAAGAAGACAAAAGAGAAAAGAAGAGAAAGGAGAATGAGAAAACAAGCGAAAAGAAGATAAGAGAGAAAAGAAGCGAAAAGAGAAAAGAAGACAAAAGCAGGGAAAAGAAGAGCAAAGAGAAAAGAAGACAAAAGCAGGGAAAAGAAGAGCAAAGCGAAAAGAAGAGAAACGAGAAAAGAGAAAAGGAGAGAAAACAGAAATCAGAAAAGAAGACAATAGAAGAGAAAAGAAGAGAAGTAAGAAAAGGAGAGAAAAGAAGACAAAAGAGAAAAGAAGAGAAAGGAGAATGAGAAAACAAGCGAAAAGAAGATAAGAGAGAAAAGAAGAGAAAAGAGAAAAGAAGACAAAAGCAGGGAAAAGAAGAGCAAAGAGAAAAGAAGAGAAACGAGAAAAGAGAAAAGAAGAGAAAACAGAAATCAGAAAAGAAGATAATAGAAGAGAAAAGAAGAGAAGTAAGAAAAGGAGAGAAAAGACAAAAGAGCAAAGAAGAGAAAGGAGAATGAGAAAAGAAGAGAAAACAGAAATCAGAAAAGAAGATAATAGAAGAGAAAAGAAGAGAAAATGAGAGAAAAGAAGAGAAAAGTAGACAAATAAAGAGAAAAGAGAAAAGAAGAGAAAAGAAGGGAAAGGAAGAGAAAAGAGACAAGAGAAAAGAAGAGAAAACAGAAACGGAAATGCTTAAAGAAGAGTAAGGAAGAGACAAGAAGAGAAAAGAGAAAAGAAGACAGAAGCACGGAAAAGAAGAGCAAAGAGAAAAGAAGAGAGACGAGAAAAGAGAAAAGAAGAGAAAACAGAAATCAGAAAAGAAGATAATAGAAGAGAAAAGAAGAGAAGTAAGAAAAGGAGAGAAAAGAAGACAAAAGAGAAAAGAAGAGATGGAGAATGAGAAAACAAGCGAAAAGAAGATAAGAAAGAAAAGAAGAGAAAAGAGAAAAGAAGACAAAAGCAGGGAAAAGTAGAGCAAAGAGAAAAGAAGAGAAACGAGAAAAGAGAAAAGAAGAGAAAACAGAAATCAGAAAAGAAGATAATAGAAGAGAAAAGAAGAGAAGTAAGAAAAGGAGAGAAAAGAAGAGAAAGGGGTAAAAGAAAAAAGAAGAGAAAAGAAGACAAAAGAAGAGAAAAATAGACAAATAAAGAGAAAAGAGAAAAGAAGAGAAAAGAGAAAAGAAGAGAAAAGAAGGGAAAAGAAGAGAAAAGAAGAGTAAAAAGAAAAGAAGACAAAAGAAGAGTAAAAAGAAAAGAAGAGAAAAGAAGACAGAAGAGAAAAGAGAAAAGAAGAGAAAGGAGAATGAGAAAACAAGCGAAAAGAAGAGAAGAGAGAAAAGAAGAGAAAAGGGAAAAGAAGACAAAAGCAGGGAAAAGAAGAGAAAAGTGAAAAGAAGACAAAAGCAGGGAAAAGAAGAGCAAAGAGAAAAGAAGAGAAACGAGAAAAGAGAAGAGAAAACAGAAAACAGAAAAGAAGATAATAGAAGAGAAAAAAGATAAGTAAGAAAAGGAGTGAAAAGAAGAGAAAAGAGAAAAGAAGAGAAAAGAAGACAAAAGAAGAGAAAAGAAGGGAAAAATAGACAAATAAAGAGAAGAGTGAAAAGAAAAGAGAAAAGAAGAGAAAAGAAGGGAAAAGAAGAGAAAAGAGACAAGAGAAAAGAAGAGAAAAAAAGAGAAACGGGAAATGCTTAAAGAAGAGAAAGGAAGAGACAAGAAGTGAGAAGAGAATAGAGAATTAAGAGAAAAGAAGAGAAAAGAGAAAAGAGAAAAGGAGAGAAAAGAAATAAGAAGTGAAAAGGAGTGAAAAGAAGAGAATAGAGAAATTTGTAAAGAAGAGAAAGGAAGAGTCAAGACGAGAAAAGAAAAAAGAGAAAAGAAGGGAAAATAAGACAAAAGAAGAGAAAAGAGAAAAGGTGCCGAAAGAAGAGAATAGAAGTGAAAAGAGAATAGAGAAATAAGAGAAAAGAAGAGAGAGGAGAAAAGAGAAATTAGCAAAGAGAAAAGAGACAAGAAGAGAAAAGAGAAAAGCAGAGAAATGAGAAACGAAGAGAAAAGAGAAAAGTAGAGAAAAGAAGAGAAATGAGAAAAGAAAAAAGAGAAAAGAGAAAAGATGAGAAACGAGAAACGAGAAAAGAGAAAACAAGAGTAAAAAGAAAAGAAGACAAAAGAGAAAAGAGAACGGAGAAAGGAAAAGCTAGAGAAAAGAAGAGAAGAGAGAAAAGAAGACAAAAGAGAAAAGAAGAGAAAGGAGAATGAGAAAACAAGCGAAAAGAAGAGAAGAGAGAAAAGAAGAGAAAAGAGAAAAGAAGACAAAAGCAGGGAAAAGAAGAGCAAAGAGAAAAGAAGAGAAACGAGAAAAGAGAAAAGAACAGAAAACAGAAATCAGAAAAGAAGATAATAGAAGAGAAAAGAAGAGAAGTAAGAAAAAGAGAGAAAAGAAGACAAAAGAGAAAAGAAGAGAAAGGAGAATGAGAAAACAAGCGAAAAGAAGAGAAGAGAGAAAAGAAGAGAAAAGAGAAAAGAAGACAAAAGCAGGGAAAAGAAGAGCAAAGAGAAAAGAAGACAAAAGCAGGGAAAAGAAGAGCAAAGCGAAAAGAAGAGAAACGAGAAAAGAGAAAAGGAGAGAAAACAGAAATCAGAAAAGAAGATAATAGAAGAGAAAAGAAGAGAAGTAAGAAAAGGAGAGAAAAGAAGACAAAAGAGAAAAGAAGAGAAAGGAGAATGAGAAAACAAGCGAAAAGAAGATAAGAGAGAAAAGAAGAGAAAAGAGAAAAGAAGACAAAAGCAGGGAAAAGAAGAGCAAAGAGAAAATAAGAGAAACGAGAAAAGAGAAAAGAAGAGAAAACAGAAATCAGAAAAGAAGATAATAGAAGAGAAAAGAAGAGAAGTAAGAAAAGGAGAGAAAAGACAAAAGAGCAAAGAAGAGAAAGGAGAATGAGAAAAGAAGAGAAAACAGAAATCAGAAAAGAAGATAATAGAAGAGAAAAGAAGAGAAAATGAGAGAAAAGAAGAGAAAAGTAGACAAATAAAGAGAAAAGAGAAAAGAAGAGAGAAGAGAAAAGAAGAGAAAAGAAGGGAAAAGAAGAGAAAAGAGACAAGAGAAAAGAAGAGAAAACAGAAATGGAAATGCTTAAAGAAGAGTAAGGAAGAGACAAGAAGAGAAAAGAGAAAAGAAGACAGAAGCACGGAAAAGAAGAGCAAAGAGAAAAGAAGAGAGACGAGAAAAGAGAAAAGAAGAGAAAACAGAAATCAGAAAAGAAGATAATAGAAGAGAAAAGAAGAGAAGTAAGAAAAGGAGAGAAAAGAAGACAAAAGAGAAAAGAAGAGAAAGGAGAATGAGAAAACAAGCGAAAAGAAGATAAGAAAGAAAAGAAGAGAAAAGAGAAAAGAAGACAAAAGCAGGGAAAAGTAGAGCAAAGAGAAAAGAAGAGAAACGAGAAAAGAGAAAAGAAGAGAAAACAGAAATCAGAAAAGAAGATAATAGAAGAGAAAAGAAGAGAAGTAAGAAAAGGAGAGAAAAGAAGAGAAAGGGGTAAAAGAAAAAAGAAGAGAAAAGAAGACAAAAGAAGAGAAAAATAGACAAATAAAGAGAAAAGAGAAAAGAAGAGAAAAGAGAAAAGAAGAGAAAAGAAGGGAAAAGAAGAGAAAAGAAGAGTAAAAAGAAAAGAAGACAAAAGAAGAGTAAAAAGAAAAGAAGAGAAAAGAAGACAGAAGAGAAAAGAGAAAAGAAGAGAAAGGAGAATGAGAAAACAAGCGAAAAGAAGAGAAGAGAGAAAAGAAGAGAAAAGGGAAAAGAAGACAAAAGCAGGGAAAAGAAGAGCAAAGAGAAAAGAAGAGAAACGAGAAAAGAGAAAAGAACAGAAAACAGAAATCAGAAAAGAAGATAATAGAAGAGAAAAGAAGAGAAGTAAGAAAAAGAGAGAAAAGAAGACAAAAGAGAAAAGAAGAGAAAGGAGAATGAGAAAACAAGCGAAAAGAAGATAAGAGAGAAAAGAAGCGAAAAGAGAAAAGAAGACAAAAGCAGGGAAAAGAAGAGCAAAGAGAAAAGAAGACAAAAGCAGGGAAAAGAAGAGCAAAGCGAAAAGAAGAGAAACGAGAAAAGAGAAAAGGAGAGAAAACAGAAATCAGAAAAGAAGACAATAGAAGAGAAAAGAAGAGAAGTAAGAAAAGGAGAGAAAAGAAGACAAAAGAGAAAAGAAGAGAAAGGAGAATGAGAAAACAAGCGAAAAGAAGATAAGAGAGAAAAGAAGAGAAAAGAGAAAAGAAGACAAAAGCAGGGAAAAGAAGAGCAAAGAGAAAAGAAGAGAAACGAGAAAAGAGAAAAGAAGAGAAAACAGAAATCAGAAAAGAAGATAATAGAAGAGAAAAGAAGAGAAGTAAGAAAAGGAGAGAAAAGACAAAAGAGCAAAGAAGAGAAAGGAGAATGAGAAAAGAAGAGAAAACAGAAATCAGAAAAGAAGATAATAGAAGAGAAAAGAAGAGAAAATGAGAGAAAAGAAGAGAAAAGTAGACAAATAAAGAGAAAAGAGAAAAGAAGAGAAAAGAATGGAAAGGAAGAGAAAAGAGACAAGAGAAAAGAAGAGAAAACAGAAACGGAAATGCTTAAAGAAGAGTAAGGAAGAGACAAGAAGAGAAAAGAGAAAAGAAGACAGAAGCACGGAAAAGAAGAGCAAAGAGAAAAGAAGAGAGACGAGAAAAGAGAAAAGAAGAGAAAACAGAAATCAGAAAAGAAGATAATAGAAGAGAAAAGAAGAGAAGTAAGAAAAGGAGAGAAAAGAAGACAAAAGAGAAAAGAAGAGATGGAGAATGAGAAAACAAGCGAAAAGAAGATAAGAAAGAAAAGAAGAGAAAAGAGAAAAGAAGACAAAAGCAGGGAAAAGTAGAGCAAAGAGAAAAGAAGAGAAACGAGAAAAGAGAAAAGAAGAGAAAACAGAAATCAGAAAAGAAGATAATAGAAGAGAAAAGAAGAGAAGTAAGAAAAGGAGAGAAAAGAAGAGAAAGGGGTAAAAGAAAAAAGAAGAGAAAAGAAGACAAAAGAAGAGAAAAATAGACAAATAAAGAGAAAAGAGAAAAGAAGAGAAAAGAGAAAAGAAGAGAAAAGAAGGGAAAAGAAGAGAAAAGAAGAGTAAAAAGAAAAGAAGACAAAAGAAGAGTAAAAAGAAAAGAAGAGAAAAGAAGACAGAAGAGAAAAGAGAAAAGAAGAGAAAGGAGAATGAGAAAACAAGTGAAAAGAAGAGAAGAGAGAAAAGAAGAGAAAAGGGAAAAGAAGACAAAAGCAGGGAAAAGAAGAGAAAAGTGAAAAGAAGACAAAAGCAGGGAAAAGAAGAGCAAAGAGAAAAGAAGAGAAACGAGAAAAGAGAAGAGAAAACAGAAAACAGAAAAGAAGATAATAGAAGAGAAAAAAGATAAGTAAGAAAAGGAGTGAAAAGAAGAGAAAAGAGAAAAGAAGAGAAAAGAAGACAAAAGAAGAGAAAAGAAGGGAAAAATAGACAAATAAAGAGAAGAGTGAAAAGAAAAGAGAAAAGAAGAGAAAAGAAGGGAAAAGAAGAGAAAAGAGACAAGAGAAAAGAAGAGAAAAAAAGAGAAACGGGAAATGCTTAAAGAAGAGAAAGGAAGAGACAAGAAGTGAGAAGAGAATAGAGAATTAAGAGAAAAGAAGAGAAAAGAGAAAAGGAGAGAAAAGAAATAAGAAGTGAAAAGGAGTGAAAAGAAGAGAATAGAGAAATTTGTAAAGAAGAGAAAGGAAGAGTCAAGACGAGAAAAGAAAAAAGAGAAAAGAAGGGAAAATAAGACAAAAGAAGAGAAAAGAGAAAAGGTGCCGAAAGAAGAGAATAGAAGTGAAAAGAGAAGAGAGAAATAAGAGAAAAGAAGAGAGAGGAGAAAAGAGAAATTAGGAAAGAGAAAAGAGACAAGAAGAGAAAAGAGAAAAGAAGAGAAATGAGAAACGAAGAGAAAAGAGAAAAGTAGAGAAAAGAAGAGAAATGAGAAAAGAAAAAAGGGAAAAGAGAAAAGATGAGAAACGAGAAACGAGAAAAGAGAAAACAAGAGTAAAAAGAAAAGAAGACAAAAGAGAAAAGAGAACGGAGAAAGGAACAGCTAGAGAAAAGAAGAGAAGAGAGAAAAGAAGACAAAAGAGAAAAGAAGAGAAAGGAGAATGAGAAAACAAGCGAAAAGAAGAGAAGAGAGAAAAGAAGAGAAAAGAGAAAAGAAGACAAAAGCAGGGAAAAGAAGAGCAAAGAGAAAAGAAGAGAAACGAGAAAAGAGAAAAGAACAGAAAACAGAAATCAGAAAAGAAGATAATAGAAGAGAAAAGAAGAGAAGTAAGAAAAAGAGAGAAAAGAAGACAAAAGAGAAAAGAAGAGAAAGGAGAATGAGAAAACAAGCGAAAAGAAGATAAGAGAGAAAAGAAGCGAAAAGAGAAAAGAAGACAAAAGCAGGGAAAAGAAGAGCAAAGAGAAAAGAAGACAAAAGCAGGGAAAAGAAGAGCAAAGCGAAAAGAAGAGAAACGAGAAAAGAGAAAAGGAGAGAAAACAGAAATCAGAAAAGAAGACAATAGAAGAGAAAAGAAGAGAAGTAAGAAAAGGAGAGAAAAGAAGACAAAAGAGAAAAGAAGAGAAAGGAGAATGAGAAAACAAGCGAAAAGAAGATAAGAGAGAAAAGAAGAGAAAAGAGAAAAGAAGACAAAAGCAGGGAAAAGAAGAGCAAAGAGAAAAGAAGAGAAACGAGAAAAGAGAAAAGAAGAGAAAACAGAAATCAGAAAAGAAGATAATAGAAGAGAAAAGAAGAGAAGTAAGAAAAGGAGAGAAAAGACAAAAGAGCAAAGAAGAGAAAGGAGAATGAGAAAAGAAGAGAAAACAGAAATCAGAAAAGAAGATAATAGAAGAGAAAAGAAGAGAAAATGAGAGAAAAGAAGAGAAAAGTAGACAAATAAAGAGAAAAGAGAAAAGAAGAGAAAAGAAGGGAAAGGAAGAGAAAAGAGACAAGAGAAAAGAAGAGAAAACAGAAACGGAAATGCTTAAAGAAGAGTAAGGAAGAGACAAGAAGAGAAAAGAGAAAAGAAGACAGAAGCACGGAAAAGAAGAGCAAAGAGAAAAGAAGAGAGACGAGAAAAGAGAAAAGAAGAGAAAACAGAAATCAGAAAAGAAGATAATAGAAGAGAAAAGAAGAGAAGTAAGAAAAGGAGAGAAAAGAAGACAAAAGAGAAAAGAAGAGATGGAGAATGAGAAAACAAGCGAAAAGAAGATAAGAAAGAAAAGAAGAGAAAAGAGAAAAGAAGACAAAAGCAGGGAAAAGTAGAGCAAAGAGAAAAGAAGAGAAACGAGAAAAGAGAAAAGAAGAGAAAACAGAAATCAGAAAAGAAGATAATAGAAGAGAAAAGAAGAGAAGTAAGAAAAGGAGAGAAAAGAAGAGAAAGGGGTAAAAGAAAAAAGAAGAGAAAAGAAGACAAAAGAAGAGAAAAATAGACAAATAAAGAGAAAAGAGAAAAGAAGAGAAAAGAGAAAAGAAGAGAAAAGAAGGGAAAAGAAGAGAAAAGAAGAGTAAAAAGAAAAGAAGACAAAAGAAGAGTAAAAAGAAAAGAAGAGAAAAGAAGACAGAAGAGAAAAGAGAAAAGAAGAGAAAGGAGAATGAGAAAACAAGCGAAAAGAAGAGAAGAGAGAAAAGAAGAGAAAAGGGAAAAGAAGACAAAAGCAGGGAAAAGAAGAGAAAAGTGAAAAGAAGACAAAAGCAGGGAAAAGAAGAGCAAAGAGAAAAGAAGAGAAACGAGAAAAGAGAAGAGAAAACAGAAAACAGAAAAGAAGATAATAGAAGAGAAAAAAGATAAGTAAGAAAAGGAGTGAAAAGAAGAGAAAAGAGAAAAGAAGAGAAAAGAAGACAAAAGAAGAGAAAAGAAGGGAAAAATAGACAAATAAAGAGAAGAGTGAAAAGAAAAGAGAAAAGAAGAGAAAAGAAGGGAAAAGAAGAGAAAAGAGACAAGAGAAAAGAAGAGAAAAAAAGAGAAACGGGAAATGCTTAAAGAAGAGAAAGGAAGAGACAAGAAGTGAGAAGAGAATAGAGAATTAAGAGAAAAGAAGAGAAAAGAGAAAAGAGAAAAGGAGAGAAAAGAAATAAGAAGTGAAAAGGAGTGAAAAGAAGAGAATAGAGAAATTTGTAAAGAAGAGAAAGGAAGAGTCAAGACGAGAAAAGAAAAAAGAGAAAAGAAGGGAAAATAAGACAAAAGAAGAGAAAAGAGAAAAGGTGCCGAAAGAAGAGAATAGAAGTGAAAAGAGAATAGAGAAATAAGAGAAAAGAAGAGAGAGGAGAAAAGAGAAATTAGGAAAGAGAAAAGAGACAAGAAGAGAAAAGAGAAAAGCAGAGAAATGAGAAACGAAGAGAAAAGAGAAAAGTAGAGAAAAGAAGAGAAATGAGAAAAGAAAAAAGAGAAAAGAGAAAAGATGAGAAACGAGAAACGAGAAAAGAGAAAACAAGAGTAAAAAGAAAAGAAGACAAAAGAGAAAAGAGAACGGAGAAAGGAAAAGCTAGAGAAAAGAAGAGAAGAGAGAAAAGAAGACAAAAGAGAAAAGAAGAGAAAGGAGAATGAGAAAACAAGCGAAAAGAAGAGAAGAGAGAAAAGAAGAGAAAAGAGAAAAGAAGACAAAAGCAGGGAAAAGAAGAGCAAAGAGAAAAGAAGAGAAACGAGAAAAGAGAAAAGAACAGAAAACAGAAATCAGAAAAGAAGATAATAGAAGAGAAAAGAAGAGAAGTAAGAAAAAGAGAGAAAAGAAGACAAAAGAGAAAAGAAGAGAAAGGAGAATGAGAAAACAAGCGAAAAGAAGAGAAGAGAGAAAAGAAGAGAAAAGAGAAAAGAAGACAAAAGCAGGGAAAAGAAGAGCAAAGAGAAAAGAAGACAAAAGCAGGGAAAAGAAGAGCAAAGCGAAAAGAAGAGAAACGAGAAAAGAGAAAAGGAGAGAAAACAGAAATCAGAAAAGAAGATAATAGAAGAGAAAAGAAGAGAAGTAAGAAAAGGAGAGAAAAGAAGACAAAAGAGAAAAGAAGAGAAAGGAGAATGAGAAAACAAGCGAAAAGAAGATAAGAGAGAAAAGAAGAGAAAAGAGAAAAGAAGACAAAAGCAGGGAAAAGAAGAGCAAAGAGAAAATAAGAGAAACGAGAAAAGAGAAAAGAAGAGAAAACAGAAATCAGAAAAGAAGATAATAGAAGAGAAAAGAAGAGAAGTAAGAAAAGGAGAGAAAAGACAAAAGAGCAAAGAAGAGAAAGGAGAATGAGAAAAGAAGAGAAAACAGAAATCAGAAAAGAAGATAATAGAAGAGAAAAGAAGAGAAAATGAGAGAAAAGAAGAGAAAAGTAGACAAATAAAGAGAAAAGAGAAAAGAAGAGAGAAGAGAAAAGAAGAGAAAAGAAGGGAAAAGAAGAGAAAAGAGACAAGAGAAAAGAAGAGAAAACAGAAATGGAAATGCTTAAAGAAGAGTAAGGAAGAGACAAGAAGAGAAAAGAGAAAAGAAGACAGAAGCACGGAAAAGAAGAGCAAAGAGAAAAGAAGAGAGACGAGAAAAGAGAAAAGAAGAGAAAACAGAAATCAGAAAAGAAGATAATAGAAGAGAAAAGAAGAGAAGTAAGAAAAGGAGAGAAAAGAAGACAAAAGAGAAAAGAAGAGAAAGGAGAATGAGAAAACAAGCGAAAAGAAGATAAGAAAGAAAAGAAGAGAAAAGAGAAAAGAAGACAAAAGCAGGGAAAAGTAGAGCAAAGAGAAAAGAAGAGAAACGAGAAAAGAGAAAAGAAGAGAAAACAGAAATCAGAAAAGAAGATAATAGAAGAGAAAAGAAGAGAAGTAAGAAAAGGAGAGAAAAGAAGAGAAAGGGGTAAAAGAAAAAAGAAGAGAAAAGAAGACAAAAGAAGAGAAAAATAGACAAATAAAGAGAAAAGAGAAAAGAAGAGAAAAGAGAAAAGAAGAGAAAAGAAGGGAAAAGAAGAGAAAAGAAGAGTAAAAAGAAAAGAAGACAAAAGAAGAGTAAAAAGAAAAGAAGAGAAAAGAAGACAGAAGAGAAAAGAGAAAAGAAGAGAAAGGAGAATGAGAAAACAAGCGAAAAGAAGAGAAGAGAGAAAAGAAGAGAAAAGGGAAAAGAAGACAAAAGCAGGGAAAAGAAGAGAAAAGTGAAAAGAAGACAAAAGCAGGGAAAAGAAGATCAAAGAGAAAAGAAGAGAAACGAGAAAAGAGAAGAGAAAACAGAAAACAGAAAAGAAGATAATAGAAGAGAAAAAAGATAAGTAAGAAAAGGAGTGAAAAGAAGAGAAAAGAGAAAAGAAGAGAAAAGAAGACAAAAGAAGAGAAAAGAAGGGAAAAATAGACAAATAAAGAGAAGAGTGAAAAGAAAAGAGAAAAGAAGAGAAAAGAAGGGAAAAGAAGAGAAAAGAGACAAGAGAAAAGAAGAGAAAAAAAGAGAAACGGGAAATGCTTAAAGAAGAGAAAGGAAGAGACAAGAAGTGAGAAGAGAATAGAGAATTAAGAGAAAAGAAGAGAAAAGAGAAAAGAGAAAAGGAGAGAAAAGAAATAAGAAGTGAAAAGGAGTGAAAAGAAGAGAATAGAGAAATTTGTAAAGAAGAGAAAGGAAGAGTCAAGACGAGAAAAGAAAAAAGAGAAAAGAAGGGAAAATAAGACAAAAGAAGAGAAAAGAGAAAAGGTGCCGAAAGAAGAGAATAGAAGTGAAAAGAGAATAGAGAAATAAGAGAAAAGAAGAGAGAGGAGAAAAGAGAAATTAGGAAAGAGAAAAGAGACAAGAAGAGAAAAGAGAAAAGCAGAGAAATGAGAAACGAAGAGAAAAGAGAAAAGTAGAGAAAAGAAGAGAAATGAGAAAAAAGAATAGAAGAGAAAAGAAGAGAATTGAGAAAAGAAAAAAGAGAAAAGAGAAAAGATGAGAAACGAGAAACGAGAAAAGAGAAAACAAGAGTAAAAAGAAAAGAAGACAAAAGAGAAAAGAGAACGGAGAAAGAAAAAACTAGAGAAAAGAAGAGTAGAGAGAAAAGAAGGCAAAAGAGAAAAGAAGAGAAACGAGAAAAGAGAAAAGAACAGAAAACAGAAATCAGAAAAGAAGATAATAGAAGAGAAAAGAAGAGAAGTAAGAAAAAGAGAGAAAAGAAGACAAAAGAGAAAAGAAGAGAAAGGAGAATGAGAAAACAAGCGAAAAGAAGATAAGAGAGAAAAGAAGAGAAAAGAGAAAAGTAGAGAAAAGAAGAGAAATGAGAAAAGAAAAAAGAGAAAAGAGAAAAGATGAGAAACGAGAAACGAGAAAAGAGAAAACAAGAGTAAAAAGAAAAGAAGACAAAAGAGAAAAGAGAACGGAGAAAGGAAAAGCTAGAGAAAAGAAGAAAAGAGAGAAAAGAAGACAAAAGAGAAAAGAAGAGAAAGGAGAATGAGAAAACAAGCGAAAAGAAGAGAAGAGAGAAAAGAAGAGAAAAGAGAAAAGAAGACAAAATCAGGGAAAAGAAGAGCAAAGAGAAAAGAAGAGAAACGAGAAAAGAGAAAAGAAGAGAAAACAGAAATCAGAAAAGAAGATAATAGAAGAGAAAAGAAGAGAAGTAAGAAAAAGAGAGAAAAGAAGACAAAAGACAAAAGAAGAGAAAGAGAATGAGAAAACAAGCAAAAAGAAGAGAAGAGAGATAAGAAGAGAAAAGAGAAAAGAAGACAAAAGCAGGGAAAAGAAGAGCAAAGAGAAAAGAAGAGAAACGAGAAAAGAGAAAAGAAGAGAAAACAGAAATCAGAAAAGAAGATAATAGAAGAGAAAAGAAGAGAAAAGGAGAAAACAGAAGACAAAAGAGAAAAGAAGAGAAAGGAGAATGAGAAAACAAGTGAAAAGAAGAGAAGAGAGAAAAGAAGAGAAAAGAGAAAAGAAGACAAAAGCAGGGAAAAGAAGGGGAAAGAGAAAAGACGAGAAACGAGAAAAGAGAAAACAAGAGAAAACAGAAAACAGAAAAGAAGATTATAGAAGAGAAAAAAGATAAGTAAGAAAAGGAGAGAAAGGAAGAGAAAAGAGAAAAGAATAGAAAAGAAGACAAAAGAAGAGAACAGAAGAGAAAAGTAGACAAATAAAGAGAAAAGAGAAAATAAGAGAAAAGAAGGGAAAAAAAGAGAAAAGAGACAAGAGAAAAGAAGAGATAAGAAGGGAAAAGAAGAGAAAAGAGACAAGAGAAAAGAAGAGAATAGAAGAGCAATGGGAAATGCTTAAAGAAGAGAAAGGAAGAGACAAGAAGAGAAAAGAGAAAAGAAATGAAAAGAAGACAAAAGAAGAGAAAAGATAAATGAAGGGAAGAGAGAAGAGCGAAAAGAAGAGAAAAGTAGACAAATTAGGAGAAAAGAGAAAGGAAGAGAAAAGAGAAAAGAAGAGGAAAGAAGGGAAAAGAAGAGAAAAGAGACAAGAGAAAAGAAGAGAAAAAAGAGAAATGCGAAATGCTTAAAGAAGAGAAAGGAAGAGACAAGAAGAGAAAAGAGAAAAGAAGAGAAAAGAGAAAAAAGAATAGAAGACAAAAGAAGAGAATTGAGAAAAGAAAAAGAGAAAAGAGAAAAGATGAGAAACGAGAAATGAGAAAAGAAGAGAAAAGAAGAGTAAAAGGAAAAGAAGAGAAAAGAAGACAGAAGATAAAAGAGAAAAGAAGAGAAAGGAGAATGAGAAAACAAGCGAAAAGAAAAGGAGAGAGAAAAGAAGAGAAAAGAGAAAAGAAGACAAAAGCAGGGAAAAGAAGAGCAAAGAGAAAAGAAGAGAAACGAGAAAAGAGAAAAGAGCAGAAAACAGAAAACAGAAAAGAAGATAATAGAAGAGAAAAGAAGAGAAGTAAGAAAAGGAGTGAAAAGAAGAGAAAAGAGAAAAGAAGAGAAAAGAAGAGAAAAGAAGAGAAAAGAAGAGAAAAGAAGGGAAAAGAAGAGAAAAGAGACAAGAGAAAAGAAGAGAAAAAAAGAGAAACGGGAAATGCTTAAAGAAGAGAAAGGAAGAGACAAGAAGTGAGAAGAGAATAGAGAATTAAGAGAAAAGAAGAGAAAGAGAAAATAGAAAAGGAGAGAAAAGAAATAAGAAGTGAAAAGGAGTGAAAAGAAGAGAATAGAGAAATTTGTAAAGAAGAGAAAGGAAGAGTCAAGACGAGAAAAGAAAAAAGAGAAAAGAAGGGAAAATAAGACAAAAGAAGAGAAAAGAGAAAAGGTGCCGTAAGAAGAGAATAGAAGTGAAAAGAGAATAGAGAAATAAGAGAAAAGAAGAGAGAGGAGAAAAGAGAAATTAGGAAAGAGAAAAGAGACAAGAAGAGAAAAGAGAAAAGAAGAGAAATGAGAAACGAAGAGAAAAGAGAAAAGTAGAGAAAAGAAGAGAAATGAGAAAAAAGAACAGAAGAGAAAAGAAGAGAATTGAGAAAAGAAAAAAGAGAAAAGAGAAAAGATGAGAAACGAGAAACGAGAAAAGAGAAAACAAGAGTAAAAAGAAAAGAAGACAAAAGAAGACAAAAGAGAAAAGAGATCGGAGAAAGAAAAAACTAGAGAAATGAAGAGAAGAGAGAAAAGAAGACAAATGAGAAAAGAAGAGAAAGGAAATTGAAAAAACAAGCGAAAAGAAGAGAAGAGAGAAAAGAAGAGAAAAGAGAAAAGAAGACAAACGCAGGGAAAAGAAGAGCAAAGAGAAAAGAAGAGAAATGAGAAAAGAGAAAAGAAGAGAAAACAGAAATCAGAAAAGAAGATAATAGAAGAGATGAGAAGAGAAGTAAGAAAAGGAGAGAAAAGAAGACAAAAGAGAAAAGAAGAGAAAGGAGAATGAGAAAACAAGCGAAAAGAAGAGAAGAGAGAAAAGAAGAGAAAAGAGAAAAGAAGACAGAAGCATGGAAAAGAAGAGCAAAGAAAAAGAAGAGAAACGAGAAAAGAAAAAAGAAGAGAAAACAGAAATCAGAAAAGAAGATAATAGAAGAGAAAAGAAGAGAAGTAAGAAAAGGAGAGAAAAGAAGACAAAAGAGAAAAGAAGAGAAACGAGAATGAGAAAACAAGCGAAAAGAAGATAAGAGAGAAAAGAAGAGAAAAGAGAAAAGAAGACAAAAGCAGGGAAAAGAAGAGCAAAGAGAAATGAAGACAAAAGCAGGGAAAAGAAGAGCAAAGCGAAAAGAAGAGAAACGAGAAAAGAGAAAAGGAGAGAAAACAGAAATCAGAAAAGAAGATAATAGAAGAGAAAAGAAGAGAAGTAAGAAAAGGAGAGAAAACAAGACAAAAGAGAAAAGAAGAGAAAGGAGAATGAGAAAACAAGCGTAAAGAAGATAAGAGAGAAAAGAAGAGAATAGAGAAAAGAAGACAAAAGCAGGGAAAATAAGAGCAAAGAGAAAATAAGAGAAACGAGAAAAGAGAAAAGAAGAGAAAACAGAAATCAGAAAAGAAGATAATAGAAGAGAAAAGAAGAGAAGTAAGAAAAGGAGAGAAAAGAAGACAAAAGAGAAAAGAAGAGAAAGGAGAATGAGAAATCAAGCGAAAAGAAGATAAGAGAGAAAAGAAGAGAAAAGAGAAAAGAAGACAAAAGCAGGGAAAAGAAGAGCAAAGAGAAAATAAGAGAAACGAGAAAAGAGAAAAGAAGAGAAAACAGAAATCAGAAAAGAAGATAATAGAAGAGAAAAGAAGAGAAGTAAGAAAAGGAGAGAAAAGACAAAAGAGCAAAGAAGAGAAAGGAGAATGAGAAAAGAAGAGAAAACAGAAATCAGAAAAGAAGATAATAGAAGAGAAAAGAAGAGAAAATGAGAGAAAAGAAGAGAAAAGTAGACAAATAAAGAGAAAAGAGAAAAGAAGAGAGAAGAGAAAAGAAGAGAAAAGAAGGGAAAAGAAGAGAAAAGAGACAAGAGAAAAGAAGAGAAAACAGAAATGGAAATGCTTAAAGAAGAGTAAGGAAGAGACAAGAAGAGAAAAGAGAAAAGAAGACAGAAGCACGGAAAAGAAGAGCAAAGAGAAAAGAAGAGAGACGAGAAAAGAGAAAAGAAGAGAAAACAGAAATCAGAAAAGAAGATAATAGAAGAGAAAAGAAGAGAAGTAAGAAAAGGAGAGAAAAGAAGACAAAAGAGAAAAGAAGAGAAAGGAGAATGAGAAAACAAGCGAAAAGAAGATAAGAAAGAAAAGAAGAGAAAAGAGAAAAGAAGACAAAAGCAGGGAAAAGTAGAGCAAAGAGAAAAGAAGAGAAACGAGAAAAGAGAAAAGAAGAGAAAACAGAAATCAGAAAAGAAGATAATAGAAGAGAAAAGAAGAGAAGTAAGAAAAGGAGAGAAAAGAAGAGAAAGGGGTAAAAGAAAAAAGAAGAGAAAAGAAGACAAAAGAAGAGAAAAATAGACAAATAAAGAGAAAAGAGAAAAGAAGAGAAAAGAGAAAAGAAGAGAAAAGAAGGGAAAAGAAGAGAAAAGAAGAGTAAAAAGAAAAGAAGACAAAAGAAGAGTAAAAAGAAAAGAAGAGAAAAGAAGACAGAAGAGAAAAGAGAAAAGAAGAGAAAGGAGAATGAGAAAACAAGCGAAAAGAAGAGAAGAGAGAAAAGAAGAGAAAAGGGAAAAGAAGACAAAAGCAGGGAAAAGAAGAGAAAAGTGAAAAGAAGACAAAAGCAGGGAAAAGAAGATCAAAGAGAAAAGAAGAGAAACGAGAAAAGAGAAGAGAAAACAGAAAACAGAAAAGAAGATAATAGAAGAGAAAAAAGATAAGTAAGAAAAGGAGTGAAAAGAAGAGAAAAGAGAAAAGAAGAGAAAAGAAGACAAAAGAAGAGAAAAGAAGGGAAAAATAGACAAATAAAGAGAAGAGTGAAAAGAAAAGAGAAAAGAAGAGAAAAGAAGGGAAAAGAAGAGAAAAGAGACAAGAGAAAAGAAGAGAAAAAAAGAGAAACGGGAAATGCTTAAAGAAGAGAAAGGAAGAGACAAGAAGTGAGAAGAGAATAGAGAATTAAGAGAAAAGAAGAGAAAAGAGAAAAGAGAAAAGGAGAGAAAAGAAATAAGAAGTGAAAAGGAGTGAAAAGAAGAGAATAGAGAAATTTGTAAAGAAGAGAAAGGAAGAGTCAAGACGAGAAAAGAAAAAAGAGAAAAGAAGGGAAAATAAGACAAAAGAAGAGAAAAGAGAAAAGGTGCCGAAAGAAGAGAATAGAAGTGAAAAGAGAATAGAGAAATAAGAGAAAAGAAGAGAGAGGAGAAAAGAGAAATTAGGAAAGAGAAAAGAGACAAGAAGAGAAAAGAGAAAAGCAGAGAAATGAGAAACGAAGAGAAAAGAGAAAAGTAGAGAAAAGAAGAGAAATGAGAAAAAAGAATAGAAGAGAAAAGAAGAGAATTGAGAAAAGAAAAAAGAGAAAAGAGAAAAGATGAGAAACGAGAAACGAGAAAAGAGAAAACAAGAGTAAAAAGAAAAGAAGACAAAAGAGAAAAGAGAACGGAGAAAGAAAAAACTAGAGAAAAGAAGAGAAGAGAGAAAAGAAGGCAAAAGAGAAAAGAAGAGAAACGAGAAAAGAGAAAAGAACAGAAAACAGAAATCAGAAAAGAAGATAATAGAAGAGAAAAGAAGAGAAGTAAGAAAAAGAGAGAAAAGAAGACAAAAGAGAAAAGAAGAGAAAGGAGAATGAGAAAACAAGCGAAAAGAAGATAAGAGAGAAAAGAAGAGAAAAGAGAAAAGTAGAGAAAAGAAGAGAAATGAGAAAAGAAAAAAGAGAAAAGAGAAAAGATGAGAAACGAGAAACGAGAAAAGAGAAAACAAGAGTAAAAAGAAAAGAAGACAAAAGAGAAAAGAGAACGGAGAAAGGAAAAGCTAGAGAAAAGAAGAAAAGAGAGAAAAGAAGACAAAAGAGAAAAGAAGAGAAAGGAGAATGAGAAAACAAGCGAAAAGAAGAGAAGAGAGAAAAGAAGAGAAAAGAGAAAAGAAGACAAAATCAGGGAAAAGAAGAGCAAAGAGAAAAGAAGAGAAACGAGAAAAGAGAAAAGAAGAGAAAACAGAAATCAGAAAAGAAGATAATAGAAGAGAAAAGAAGAGAAGTAAGAAAAAGAGAGAAAAGAAGACAAAAGACAAAAGAAGAGAAAGAGAATGAGAAAACAAGCAAAAAGAAGAGAAGAGAGATAAGAAGAGAAAAGAGAAAAGAAGACAAAAGCAGGGAAAAGAAGAGCAAAGAGAAAAGAAGAGAAACGAGAAAAGAGAAAAGAAGAGAAAACAGAAATCAGAAAAGAAGATAATAGAAGAGAAAAGAAGAGAAAAGGAGAAAACAGAAGACAAAAGAGAAAAGAAGAGAAAGGAGAATGAGAAAACAAGCGAAAAGAAGAGAAGAGAGAAAAGAAGAGAAAAGAGAAAAGAAGACAAAAGCAGGGAAAAGAAGGGGAAAGAGAAAAGACGAGAAACGAGAAAAGAGAAAACAAGAGAAAACAGAAAACAGAAAAGAAGATTATAGAAGAGAAAAAAGATAAGTAAGAAAAGGAGAGAAAGGAAGAGAAAAGAGAAAAGAATAGAAAAGAAGACAAAAGAAGAGAACAGAAGAGAAAAGTAGACAAATAAAGAGAAAAGAGAAAATAAGAGAAAAGAAGGGAAAAAAAGAGAAAAGAGACAAGAGAAAAGAAGAGATAAGAAGGGAAAAGAAGAGAAAAGAGACAAGAGAAAAGAAGAGAATAGAAGAGCAATGGGAAATGCTTAAAGAAGAGAAAGGAAGAGACAAGAAGAGAAAAGAGAAAAGAAATGAAAAGAAGACAAAAGAAGAGAAAAGATAAATGAAGGGAAGAGAGAAGAGCGAAAAGAAGAGAAAAGTAGACAAATTAGGAGAAAAGAGAAAGGAAGAGAAAAGAGAAAAGAAGAGGAAAGAAGGGAAAAGAAGAGAAAAGAGACAAGAGAAAAGAAGAGAAAAAAGAGAAATGCGAAATGCTTAAAGAAGAGAAAGGAAGAGACAAGAAGAGAAAAGAGAAAAGAAGAGAAAAGAGAAAAAAGAATAGAAGACAAAAGAAGAGAATTGAGAAAAGAAAAAGAGAAAAGAGAAAAGATGAGAAACGAGAAATGAGAAAAGAAGAGAAAAGAAGAGTAAAAGGAAAAGAAGAGAAAAGAAGACAGAAGATAAAAGAGAAAGAGAAGAGAAAGGAGAATGAGAAAACAAGCGAAAAGAAAAGGAGAGAGAAAAGAAGAGAAAAGAGAAAAGAAGACAAAAGCAGGGAAAAGAAGAGCAAAGAGAAAAGAAGAGAAACGAGAAAAGAGAAAAGAGCAGAAAACAGAAAACAGAAAAGAAGATAATAGAAGAGAAAAGAAGAGAAGTAAGAAAAGGAGTGAAAAGAAGAGAAAAGAGAAAAGAAGAGAAAAGAAGAGAAAAGAAGAGAAAAGAAGAGAAAAGAAGGGAAAAGAAGAGAAAAGAGACAAGAGAAAAGAAGAGAAAAAAAGAGAAACGGGAAATGCTTAAAGAAGAGAAAGGAAGAGACAAGAAGTGAGAAGAGAATAGAGAATTAAGAGAAAAGAAGAGAAAGAGAAAAGAAGAGAAATGAGAAACGAAGAGAAAAGAGAAAAGTAGAGAAAAGAAGAGAAATGAGAAAAAAGAACAGAAGAGAAAAGAAGAGAATTGAGAAAAGAAAAAAGAGAAAAGAGAAAAGATGAGAAACGAGAAACGAGAAAAGAGAAAACAAGAGTAAAAAGAAAAGAAGACAAAAGAAGACAAAAGAGAAAAGAGATCGGAGAAAGAAAAAACTAGAGAAATGAAGAGAAGAGAGAAAAGAAGACAAATGAGAAAAGAAGAGAAAGGAAATTGAAAAAACAAGCGAAAAGAAGAGAAGAGAGAAAAGAAGAGAAAAGAGAAAAGAAGACAAACGCAGGGAAAAGAAGAGCAAAGAGAAAAGAAGAGAAATGAGAAAAGAGAAAAGAAGAGAAAACAGAAATCAGAAAAGAAGATAATAGAAGAGATGAGAAGAGAAGTAAGAAAAGGAGAGAAAAGAAGACAAAAGAGAAAAGAAGAGAAAGGAGAATGAGAAAACAAGCGAAAAGAAGAGAAGAGAGAAAAGAAGAGAAAAGAGAAAAGAAGACAGAAGCATGGAAAAGAAGAGCAAAGAAAAAGAAGAGAAACGAGAAAAGAGAAAAGAAGAGAAAAGAAGACAAAAGAAGAGAAAAGAAGGGAAAAATAGACAAATAAAGAGAAGAGTGAAAAGAAAAGAGAAAAGAAGAGAAAAGAAGGGAAAAGAAGAGAAAAGAGACAAGAGAAAAGAAGAGAAAAAAAGAGAAACGGGAAATGCTTAAAGAAGAGAAAGGAAGAGACAAGAAGTGAGAAGAGAATAGAGAATTAAGAGAAAAGAAGAGAAAAGAGAAAAGAGAAAAGGAGAGAAAAGAAATAAGAAGTGAAAAGGAGTGAAAAGAAGAGAATAGAGAAATTTGTAAAGAAGAGGAAGGAAGAGTCAAGACGAGAAAAGAAAAAAGAGAAAAGAAGGGAAAATAAGACAAAAGAAGAGAAAAGAGAAAAGGTGCCGAAAGAAGAGAATAGAAGTGAAAAGAGAATAGAGAAATAAGAGAAAAGAAGAGAGAGGAGAAAAGAGAAATTAGGAAAGAGAAAAGAGACAAGAAGAGAAAAGAGAAAAGCAGAGAAATGAGAAACGAAGAGAAAAGAGAAAAGTAGAGAAAAGAAGAGAAATGAGAAAAAAGAATAGAAGAGAAAAGAAGAGAATTGAGAAAAGAAAAAAGAGAAAAGAGAAAAGATGAGAAACGAGAAACGAGAAAAGAGAAAACAAGAGTAAAAAGAAAAGAAGACAAAAGAGAAAAGAGAACGGAGAAAGAAAAAACTAGAGAAAAGAAGAGAAGAGAGAAAAGAAGGCAAAAGAGAAAAGAAGAGAAACGAGAAAAGAGAAAAGAACAGAAAACAGAAATCAGAAAAGAAGATAATAGAAGAGAAAAGAAGAGAAGTAAGAAAAAGAGAGAAAAGAAGACAAAAGAGAAAAGAAGAGAAAGGAGAATGAGAAAACAAGCGAAAAGAAGATAAGAGAGAAAAGAAGAGAAAAGAGAAAAGTAGAGAAAAGAAGAGAAATGAGAAAAGAAAAAAGAGAAAAGAGAAAAGATGAGAAACGAGAAACGAGAAAAGAGAAAACAAGAGTAAAAAGAAAAGAAGACAAAAGAGAAAAGAGAACGGAGAAAGGAAAAGCTAGAGAAAAGAAGAAAAGAGAGAAAAGAAGACAAAAGAGAAAAGAAGAGAAAGGAGAATGAGAAAACAAGCGAAAAGAAGAGAAGAGAGAAAAGAAGAGAAAAGAGAAAAGAAGACAAAATCAGGGAAAAGAAGAGCAAAGAGAAAAGAAGAGAAACGAGAAAAGAGAAAAGAAGAGAAAACAGAAATCAGAAAAGAAGATAATAGAAGAGAAAAGAAGAGAAGTAAGAAAAAGAGAGAAAAGAAGACAAAAGACAAAAGAAGAGAAAGAGAATGAGAAAACAAGCAAAAAGAAGAGAAGAGAGATAAGAAGAGAAAAGAGAAAAGAAGACAAAAGCAGGGAAAAGAAGAGCAAAGAGAAAAGAAGAGAAACGAGAAAAGAGAAAAGAAGAGAAAACAGAAATCAGAAAAGAAGATAATAGAAGAGAAAAGAAGAGAAAAGGAGAAAACAGAAGACAAAAGAGAAAAGAAGAGAAAGGAGAATGAGAAAACAAGCGAAAAGAAGAGAAGAGAGAAAAGAAGAGAAAAGAGAAAAGAAGACAAAAGCAGGGAAAAGAAGGGGAAAGAGAAAAGACGAGAAACGAGAAAAGAGAAAACAAGAGAAAACAGAAAACAGAAAAGAAGATTATAGAAGAGAAAAAAGATAAGTAAGAAAAGGAGAGAAAGGAAGAGAAAAGAGAAAAGAATAGAAAAGAAGACAAAAGAAGAGAACAGAAGAGAAAAGTAGACAAATAAAGAGAAAAGAGAAAATAAGAGAAAAGAAGGGAAAAAAAGAGAAAAGAGACAAGAGAAAAGAAGAGATAAGAAGGGAAAAGAAGAGAAAAGAGACAAGAGAAAAGAAGAGAATAGAAGAGCAATGGGAAATGCTTAAAGAAGAGAAAGGAAGAGACAAGAAGAGAAAAGAGAAAAGAAATGAAAAGAAGACAAAAGAAGAGAAAAGATAAATGAAGGGAAGAGAGAAGAGCGAAAAGAAGAGAAAAGTAGACAAATTAGGAGAAAAGAGAAAGGAAGAGAAAAGAGAAAAGAAGAGGAAAGAAGGGAAAAGAAGAGAAAAGAGACAAGAGAAAAGAAGAGAAAAAAGAGAAATGCGAAATGCTTAAAGAAGAGAAAGGAAGAGACAAGAAGAGAAAAGAGAAAAGAAGAGAAAAGAGAAAAAAGAATAGAAGACAAAAGAAGAGAATTGAGAAAAGAAAAAGAGAAAAGAGAAAAGATGAGAAACGAGAAATGAGAAAAGAAGAGAAAAGAAGAGTAAAAGGAAAAGAAGAGAAAAGAAGACAGAAGATAAAAGAGAAAAGAAGAGAAAGGAGAATGAGAAAACAAGCGAAAAGAAAAGGAGAGAGAAAAGAAGAGAAAAGAGAAAAGAAGACAAAAGCAGGGAAAAGAAGAGCAAAGAGAAAAGAAGAGAAACGAGAAAAGAGAAAAGAGCAGAAAACAGAAAACAGAAAAGAAGATAATAGAAGAGAAAAGAAGAGAAGTAAGAAAAGGAGTGAAAAGAAGAGAAAAGAGAAAAGAAGAGAAAAGAAGAGAAAAGAAGAGAAAAGAAGAGAAAAGAAGGGAAAAGAAGAGAAAAGAGACAAGAGAAAAGAAGAGAAAAAAAGAGAAACGGGAAATGCTTAAAGAAGAGAAAGGAAGAGACAAGAAGTGAGAAGAGAATAGAGAATTAAGAGAAAAGAAGAGAAAGAGAAAATAGAAAAGGAGAGAAAAGAAATAAGAAGTGAAAAGGAGTGAAAAGAAGAGAATAGAGAAATTTGTAAAGAAGAGAAAGGAAGAGTCAAGACGAGAAAAGAAAAAAGAGAAAAGAAGGGAAAATAAGACAAAAGAAGAGAAAAGAGAAAAGGTGCCGTAAGAAGAGAATAGAAGTGAAAAGAGAATAGAGAAATAAGAGAAAAGAAGAGAGAGGAGAAAAGAGAAATTAGGAAAGAGAAAAGAGACAAGAAGAGAAAAGAGAAAAGAAGAGAAATGAGAAACGAAGAGAAAAGAGAAAAGTAGAGAAAAGAAGAGAAATGAGAAAAAAGAACAGAAGAGAAAAGAAGAGAATTGAGAAAAGAAAAAAGAGAAAAGAGAAAAGATGAGAAACGAGAAACGAGAAAAGAGAAAACAAGAGTAAAAAGAAAAGAAGACAAAAGAAGACAAAAGAGAAAAGAGATCGGAGAAAGAAAAAACTAGAGAAATGAAGAGAAGAGAGAAAAGAAGACAAATGAGAAAAGAAGAGAAAGGAAATTGAAAAAACAAGCGAAAAGAAGAGAAGAGAGAAAAGAAGAGAAAAGAGAAAAGAAGACAAACGCAGGGAAAAGAAGAGCAAAGAGAAAAGAAGAGAAATGAGAAAAGAGAAAAGAAGAGAAAACAGAAATCAGAAAAGAAGATAATAGAAGAGATGAGAAGAGAAGTAAGAAAAGGAGAGAAAAGAAGACAAAAGAGAAAAGAAGAGAAAGGAGAATGAGAAAACAAGCGAAAAGAAGAGAAGAGAGAAAAGAAGAGAAAAGAGAAAAGAAGACAGAAGCATGGAAAAGAAGAGCAAAGAAAAAGAAGAGAAACGAGAAAAGAGAAAAGAAGAGAAAACAGAAATCAGAAAAGAAGATAATAGAAGAGAAAAGAAGAGAAGTAAGAAAAGGAGAGAAAAGAAGACAAAAGAGAAAAGAAGAGAAACGAGAATGAGAAAACAAGCGAAAAGAAGATAAGAGAGAAAAGAAGAGAAAAGAGAAAAGAAGACAAAAGCAGGGAAAAGAAGAGCAAAGAGAAATGAAGACAAAAGCAGGGAAAAGAAGAGCAAAGCGAAAAGAAGAGAAACGAGAAAAGAGAAAAGGAGAGAAAACAGAAATCAGAAAAGAAGATAATAGAAGAGAAAAGAAGAGAAGTAAGAAAAGGAGAGAAAACAAGACAAAAGAGAAAAGAAGAGAAAGGAGAATGAGAAAACAAGCGTAAAGAAGATAAGAGAGAAAAGAAGAGAATAGAGAAAAGAAGACAAAAGCAGGGAAAATAAGAGCAAAGAGAAAATAAGAGAAACGAGAAAAGAGAAAAGAAGAGAAAACAGAAATCAGAAAAGAAGATAATAGAAGAGAAAAGAAGAGAAGTAAGAAAAGGAGAGAAAAGAAGACAAAAGAGAAAAGAAGAGAAAGGAGAATGAGAAATCAAGCGAAAAGAAGATAAGAATGAAAAGAAGAGAAAAGAGAAAAGAAGACAAAAGCAGGGAAAATAAGAGCAAAGAGAAAAGAAGAGAAACGAGAAAAGAGAAAAGAAGAGAAAACAGAAATCAGAAAAGAAGATAATAGAAGAGAAAAGAAGAGAAGTAAGAAAAGGAGAGAAAAGAAGAGAAAGGGGTAAAAGAAAAAAGAAGAGAAAAGAAGACAAAAGAAGAGAAAAATAGACAAATAAAGAGAAAAGGGAAAAGAAGAGAAAAGAAGGGAAAAGAAGAGAAAAGAAGAGTAAAAAGAAAAGGAGAGTAAAAAGAAAAGAAGAGAAAAGAAGACAGAAGAGAAAAGAGAAAAGAAGAGAAAGGAGAATGAGAAAACAAGCGAAAAGAAGAGAAGAGAGAAAAGAAGAGAAAAGGGAAAAGAAGACAAAAGCAGGGAAAAGAAGAGAAAAGTGAAAAGAAGACAAAAGCAGGGAAAAGAAGAGCAAAGAGAAAAGAAGAGAAACGCGAAAAGAGAAGAGAAAACAGAAAACAGAAAAGAAGATAATAGAAGAGAAAAAAGATAAGTAAGAAAAGGAGTGAAAAGAAGAGAAAAGAGAAAAGAAGAGAAAAGAAGACAAAAGAAGAGAAAAGAAGGGAAAAATAGACAAATAAAGAGAAGAGTGAAAAGAAAAGAGAAAAGAAGAGAAAAGAAGGGAAAAGAAGAGAAAAGAGACAAGAGAAAAGAAGAGAAAAAAAGAGAAACGGGAAATGCTTAAAGAAGAGAAAGGAAGAGACAAGAAGTGAGAAGAGAATAGAGAATTAAGAGAAAAGAAGAGAAAAGAGAAAAGAGAAAAGGAGAGAAAAGAAATAAGAAGTGAAAAGGAGTGAAAAGAAGAGAATAGAGAAATTTGTAAAGAAGAGAAAGGAAGAGTCAAGACGAGAAAAGAAAAAAGAGAAAAGAAGGGAAAATAAGACAAAAGAAGAGAAAAGAGAAAAGGTGCCGAAAGAAGAGAATAGAAGTGAAAAGAGAATAGAGAAATAAGAGAAAAGAAGAGAGAGGAGAAAAGAGAAATTAGGAAAGAGAAAAGAGACAAGAAGAGAAAAGAGAAAAGAAGAGAAATGAGAAACGAAGAGAAAAGAGAAAAGTAGAGAAAAGAAGAGAAATGAGAAAAGAAAGAAGAGAAAAGAGAAAAGATGAGAAACGAGAAACGAGAAAAGAGAAAACAAGAGTAAAAAGAAAAGAAGACAAAAGAGAAAAGAGAACGGAGAAAGGAACAGCTAGAGAAAAGAAGAGAAGAGAGAAAAGAAGACAAAAGAGAAAAGAAGAGAAAGGAGAATGAGAAAACAAGCGAAAAGAAGAGAAGAGAGAAAAGAAGAGAAAAGAGAAAAGAAGACAAAAGCAGGGAAAAGAAGAGCAAAGAGAAAAGAAGAGAAACGAGAAAAGAGAAAAGAACAGAAAACAGAAATCAGAAAAGAAGATAATAGAAGAGAAAAGAAGAGAAGTAAGAAAAAGAGAGAAAAGAAGACAAAAGAGAAAAGAAGAGAAAGGAGAATGAGAAAACAAGCGAAAAGAAGATAAGAGAGAAAAGAAGCGAAAAGAGAAAAGAAGACAAAAGCAGGGAAAAGAAGAGCAAAGAGAAAAGAAGACAAAAGCAGGGAAAAGAAGAGCAAAGCGAAAAGAAGAGAAACGAGAAAAGAGAAAAGGAGAGAAAACAGAAATCAGAAAAGAAGACAATAGAAGAGAAAAGAAGAGAAGTAAGAAAAGGAGAGAAAAGAAGACAAAAGAGAAAAGAAGAGAAAGGAGAATGAGAAAACAAGCGAAAAGAAGATAAGAGAGAAAAGAAGAGAAAAGAGAAAAGAAGACAAAAGCAGGGAAAAGAAGAGCAAAGAGAAAAGAAGAGAAACGAGAAAAGAGAAAAGAAGAGAAAACAGAAATCAGAAAAGAAGATAATAGAAGAGAAAAGAAGAGAAGTAAGAAAAGGAGAGAAAAGACAAAAGAGCAAAGAAGAGAAAGGAGAATGAGAAAAGAAGAGAAAACAGAAATCAGAAAAGAAGATAATAGAAGAGAAAAGAAGAGAAAATGAGAGAAAAGAAGAGAAAAGTAGACAAATAAAGAGAAAAGAGAAAAGAAGAGAAAAGAAGGGAAAGGAAGAGAAAAGAGACAAGAGATAAGAAGAGAAAACAGAAACGGAAATGCTTAAAGAAGAGTAAGGAAGAGACAAGAAGAGAAAAGAGAAAAGAAGACAGAAGCACGGAAAAGAAGAGCAAAGAGAAAAGAAGAGAGACGAGAAAAGAGAAAAGAAGAGAAAACAGAAATCAGAAAAGAAGATAATAGAAGAGAAAAGAAGAGAAGTAAGAAAAGGAGAGAAAAGAAGACAAAAGAGAAAAGAAGAGAAAGGAGAATGAGAAAACAAGCAAAAAGAAGATAAGAAAGAAAAGAAGAGAAAAGAGAAAAGAAGACAAAAGCAGGGAAAAGTAGAGCAAAGAGAAAAGAAGAGAAACGAGAAAAGAGAAAAGAAGAGAAAACAGAAATCAGAAAAGAAGATAACAGAAGAGAAAAGAAGAGAAGTAAGAAAAGGAGAGAAAAGAAAAGAAAGGGGTAAAAGAAAAAAGAAGAGAAAAGAATACAAAAGAAGAGAAAAATAGACAAATAAAGAGAAAAGAGAATAGAAGAGAAAAGAGAAAAGAAGAGAAAAGAAGGGAAAAGAAGAGAAAAGAAGAGTAAAAAGAAAAGAAGACAAAAGAAGAGTAAAAAGAAAAGAAGAGAAAAGAAGACAGAAGAGAAAAGAGAAAAGAAGAGAAAGGAGAATGAGAAAACAAGCGAAAAGAAGAGAAGAGAGAAAAGAAGAGAAAAGGGAAAAGAAGACAAAAGCAGGGAAAAGAAGAGAAAAGTGAAAAGAAGACAAAAGCAGGGAAAAGAAGAGCAAAGAGAAAAGAAGAGAAACGAGAAAAGAGAAGAGAAAACAGAAAACAGAAAAGAAGATAATAGAAGAGAAAAAAGATAAGTAAGAAAAGGAGTGAAAAGAAGAGAAAAGAGAAAAGAAGAGAAAAGAAGACAAAAGAAGAGAAAAGAAGGGAAAAATAGACAAATAAAGAGAAGAGTGAAAAGAAAAGAGAAAAGAAGAGAAAAGAAGGGAAAAGAAGAGAAAAGAGACAAGAGAAAAGAAGAGAAAAAAAGAGAAACGGGAAATGCTTAAAGAAGAGAAAGGAAGAGACAAGAAGTGAGAAGAGAATAGAGAATTAAGAGAAAAGAAGAGAAAAGAGAAAAGAGAAAAGGAGAGAAAAGAAATAAGAAGTGAAAAGGAGTGAAAAGAAGAGAATAGAGAAATTTGTAAAGAAGAGAAAGGAAGAGTCAAGACGAGAAAAGAAAAAAGAGAAAAGAAGGGAAAATAAGACAAAAGAAGAGAAAAGAGAAAAGGTGCCGAAAGAAGAGAATAGAAGTGAAAAGAGAATAGAGAAATAAGAGAAAAGAAGAGAGAGGAGAAAAGAGAAATTAGGAAAGAGAAAAGAGACAAGAAGAGAAAAGAGAAAAGCAGAGAAATGAGAAACGAAGAGAAAAGAGAAAAGTAGAGAAAAGAAGAGAAATGAGAAAAGAAAAAAGAGAAAAGAGAAAAGATGAGAAACGAGAAACGAGAAAAGAGAAAACAAGAGTAAAAAGAAAAGAAGACAAAAGAGAAAAGAGAACGGAGAAAGGAAAAGCTAGAGAAAAGAAGAGAAGAGAGAAAAGAAGACAAAAGAGAAAAGAAGAGAAAGGAGAATGAGAAAACAAGCGAAAAGAAGAGAAGAGAGAAAAGAAGAGAAAAGAGAAAAGAAGACAAAAGCAGGGAAAAGAAGAGCAAAGAGAAAAGAAGAAACGAGAAAAGAGAAAAGAACAGAAAACAGAAATCAGAAAAGAAGATAATAGAAGAGAAAAGAAGAGAAGTAAGAAAAAGAGAGAAAAGAAGACAAAAGAGAAAAGAAGAGAAAGGAGAATGAGAAAACAAGCGAAAAGAAGAGAAGAGAGAAAAGAAGAGAAAAGAGAAAAGAAGACAAAAGCAGGGAAAAGAAGAGCAAAGAGAAAAGAAGACAAAAGCAGGGAAAAGAAGAGCAAAGCGAAAAGAAGAGAAACGAGAAAAGAGAAAAGAAGAGAAAACAGAAATCAGAAAAGAAGATAATAGAAGAGAAAAGAAGAGAAGTAAGAAAAGGAGAGAAAAGACAAAAGAGCAAAGAAGAGAAAGGAGAATGAGAAAAGAAGAGAAAACAGAAATCAGAAAAGAAGATAATAGAAGAGAAAAGAAGAGAAAATGAGAGAAAAGAAGAGAAAAGTAGACAAATAAAGAGAAAAGAGAAAAGAAGAGAAAAGAGAAAAGAAGAGAAAAGAAGGGAAAAGAAGAGAAAAGAGACAAGAGAAAAGAAGAGAAAACAGAAACGGAAATGCTTAAAGAAGAGTAAGGAAGAGACAAGAAGAGAAAAGAGAAAAGAAGACAGAAGCACGGAAAAGAAGAGCAAAGAGAAAAGAAGAGAGACGAGAAAAGAGAAAAGAAGAGAAAACAGAAATCAGAAAAGAAGATAATAGAAGAGAAAAGAAGAGAAGTAAGAAAAGGAGAGAAAAGAAGACAAAAGAGAAAAGAAGAGAAAGGAGAATGAGAAAACAAGCGAAAAGAAGATAAGAAAGAAAAGAAGAGAAAAGAGAAAAGAAGACAAAAGCAGGGAAAAGTAGAGCAAAGAGAAAAGAAGAGAAACGAGAAAAGAGAAAAGAAGAGAAAACAGAAATCAGAAAAGAAGATAATAGAAGAGAAAAGAAGAGAAGTAAGAAAAGGAGAGAAAAGAAGAGAAAGGGGTAAAAGAAAAAAGAAGAGAAAAGAAGACAAAAGAAGAGAAAAATAGACAAATAAAGAGAAAAGAGAAAAGAAGAGAATAGAGAAATTTGTAAAGAAGAGAAAGGAAGAGTCAAGACGAGAAAAGAAAAAAGAGAAAAGAAGGGAAAATAAGACAAAAGAAGAGAAAAGAGAAAAGGTGCCGAAAGAAGAGAATAGAAGTGAAAAGAGAATAGAGAAATAAGAGAAAAGAAGAGAGAGGAGAAAAGAGAAATTAGGAAAGAGAAAAGAGACAAGAAGAGAAAAGAGAAAAGCAGAGAAATGAGAAACGAAGAGAAAAGAGAAAAGTAGAGAAAAGAAGAGAAATGAGAAAAGAAAAAAGAGAAAAGAGAAAAGATGAGAAACGAGAAACGAAAAAAGAGAAAACAAGAGTAAAAAGAAAAGAAGACAAAAGAGAAAAGAGAACGGAGAAAGGAAAAGCTAGAGAAAAGAAGAGAAGAGAGAAAAGAAGACAAAAGAGAAAAGAAGAGAAAGGAGAATGAGAAAACAAGCGAAAAGAAGAGAAGAGAGAAAAGAAGAGAAAAGAGAAAAGAAGACAAAAGCAGGGAAAAGAAGAGCAAAGAGAAAAGAAGAGAAACGAGAAAAGAGAAAAGAAGAGAAAACAGAAATCAGAAAAGAAGATAATAGAAGAGAAAAGAAGAGAAGTAAGAAAAGGAGAGAAAAGAAGTCAAAAGACAAAAGAAGAGAAAGAGAATGAGAAAACAAGCAAAAAGAAGAGAAGAGAGATAAGAAGAGAAAAGAGAAAAGAAGACAAAAGCAGGGAAAAGAAGAGCAAAGAGAAAAGAAGAGAAACGAGAAAAGAGAAAAGAAGAGAAAACAGAAATCAGAAAAGAAGATAATAGAAGAGAAAAGAAGAGAAGTAAGAAAAGGAGAGAAAAGAAGACAAAAGAGAAAAGAAGAGAAAGGAGAATGAGAAAACAAGCAAAAAGAAGATAAGAAAGAAAAGAAGAGAAAAGAGAAAAGAAGACAAAAGCAGGGAAAAGTAGAGCAAAGAGAAAAGAAGAGAAACGAGAAAAGAGAAAAGAAGAGAAAACAGAAATCAGAAAAGAAGATAATAGAAGAGAAAAGAAGAGAAGTAAGAAAAGGAGAGAAAAGAAAAGAAAGGGGTAAAAGAAAAAAGAAGAGAAAAGAATACAAAAGAAGAGAAAAATAGACAAATAAAGAGAAAAGAGAAAAGAAGAGAAAAGAGAAAAGAAGAGAAAAGAAGGGAAAAGAAGAGAAAAGAAGAGTAAAAAGAAAAGAAGACAAAAGAAGAGTAAAAAGAAAAGAAGAGAAAAGAAGACAGAAGAGAAAAGAGAAAAGAAGAGAAAGGAGAATGAGAAAACAAGCGAAAAGAAGAGAAGAGAGAAAAGAAGAGAAAAGGGAAAAGAAGACAAAAGCAGGGAAAAGAAGAGAAAAGTGAAAAGAAGACAAAAGCAGGGAAAAGAAGAGCAAAGAGAAAAGAAGAGAAACGAGAAAAGAGAAGAGAAAACAGAAAACAGAAAAGAAGATAATAGAAGAGAAAAAAGATAAGTAAGAAAAGGAGTGAAAAGAAGAGAAAAGAGAAAAGAAGAGAAAAGAAGACAAAAGAAGAGAAAAGAAGGGAAAAATAGACAAATAAAGAGAAGAGTGAAAAGAAAAGAGAAAAGAAGAGAAAAGAAGGGAAAAGAAGAGAAAAGAGACAAGAGAAAAGAAGAGAAAAAAAGAGAAACGGGAAATGCTTAAAGAAGAGAAAGGAAGAGACAAGAAGTGAGAAGAGAATAGAGAATTAAGAGAAAAGAAGAGAAAAGAGAAAAGAGAAAAGGAGAGAAAAGAAATAAGAAGTGAAAAGGAGTGAAAAGAAGAGAATAGAGAAATTTGTAAAGAAGAGAAAGGAAGAGTCAAGACGAGAAAAGAAAAAAGAGAAAAGAAGGGAAAATAAGACAAAAGAAGAGAAAAGAGAAAAGGTGCCGAAAGAAGAGAATAGAAGTGAAAAGAGAATAGAGAAATAAGAGAAAAGAAGAGAGAGGAGAAAAGAGAAATTAGGAAAGAGAAAAGAGACAAGAAGAGAAAAGAGAAAAGCAGAGAAATGAGAAACGAAGAGAAAAGAGAAAAGTAGAGAAAAGAAGAGAAATGAGAAAAGAAAAAAGAGAAAAGAGAAAAGATGAGAAACGAGAAACGAGAAAAGAGAAAACAAGAGTAAAAAGAAAAGAAGACAAAAGAGAAAAGAGAACGGAGAAAGGAAAAGCTAGAGAAAAGAAGAGAAGAGAGAAAAGAAGACAAAAGAGAAAAGAAGAGAAAGGAGAATGAGAAAACAAGCGAAAAGAAGAGAAGAGAGAAAAGAAGAGAAAAGAGAAAAGAAGACAAAAGCAGGGAAAAGAAGAGCAAAGAGAAAAGAAGAAACGAGAAAAGAGAAAAGAACAGAAAACAGAAATCAGAAAAGAAGATAATAGAAGAGAAAAGAAGAGAAGTAAGAAAAAGAGAGAAAAGAAGACAAAAGAGAAAAGAAGAGAAAGGAGAATGAGAAAACAAGCGAAAAGAAGAGAAGAGAGAAAAGAAGAGAAAAGAGAAAAGAAGACAAAAGCAGGGAAAAGAAGAGCAAAGAGAAAAGAAGACAAAAGCAGGGAAAAGAAGAGCAAAGCGAAAAGAAGAGAAACGAGAAAAGAGAAAAGAAGAGAAAACAGAAATCAGAAAAGAAGATAATAGAAGAGAAAAGAAGAGAAGTAAGAAAAGGAGAGAAAAGACAAAAGAGCAAAGAAGAGAAAGGAGAATGAGAAAAGAAGAGAAAACAGAAATCAGAAAAGAAGATAATAGAAGAGAAAAGAAGAGAAAATGAGAGAAAAGAAGAGAAAAGTAGACAAATAAAGAGAAAAGAGAAAAGAAGAGAAAAGAGAAAAGAAGAGAAAAGAAGGGAAAAGAAGAGAAAAGAGACAAGAGAAAAGAAGAGAAAACAGAAACGGAAATGCTTAAAGAAGAGTAAGGAAGAGACAAGAAGAGAAAAGAGAAAAGAAGACAGAAGCACGGAAAAGAAGAGCAAAGAGAAAAGAAGAGAGACGAGAAAAGAGAAAAGAAGAGAAAACAGAAATCAGAAAAGAAGATAATAGAAGAGAAAAGAAGAGAAGTAAGAAAAGGAGAGAAAAGAAGACAAAAGAGAAAAGAAGAGAAAGGAGAATGAGAAAACAAGCGAAAAGAAGATAAGAAAGAAAAGAAGAGAAAAGAGAAAAGAAGACAAAAGCAGGGAAAAGTAGAGCAAAGAGAAAAGAAGAGAAACGAGAAAAGAGAAAAGAAGAGAAAACAGAAATCAGAAAAGAAGATAATAGAAGAGAAAAGAAGAGAAGTAAGAAAAGGAGAGAAAAGAAGAGAAAGGGGTAAAAGAAAAAAGAAGAGAAAAGAAGACAAAAGAAGAGAAAAATAGACAAATAAAGAGAAAAGAGAAAAGAAGAGAATAGAGAAATTTGTAAAGAAGAGAAAGGAAGAGTCAAGACGAGAAAAGAAAAAAGAGAAAAGAAGGGAAAATAAGACAAAAGAAGAGAAAAGAGAAAAGGTGCCGAAAGAAGAGAATAGAAGTGAAAAGAGAATAGAGAAATAAGAGAAAAGAAGAGAGAGGAGAAAAGAGAAATTAGGAAAGAGAAAAGAGACAAGAAGAGAAAAGAGAAAAGCAGAGAAATGAGAAACGAAGAGAAAAGAGAAAAGTAGAGAAAAGAAGAGAAATGAGAAAAGAAAAAAGAGAAAAGAGAAAAGATGAGAAACGAGAAACGAAAAAAGAGAAAACAAGAGTAAAAAGAAAAGAAGACAAAAGAGAAAAGAGAACGGAGAAAGGAAAAGCTAGAGAAAAGAAGAGAAGAGAGAAAAGAAGACAAAAGAGAAAAGAAGAGAAAGGAGAATGAGAAAACAAGCGAAAAGAAGAGAAGAGAGAAAAGAAGAGAAAAGAGAAAAGAAGACAAAAGCAGGGAAAAGAAGAGCAAAGAGAAAAGAAGAGAAACGAGAAAAGAGAAAAGAAGAGAAAACAGAAATCAGAAAAGAAGATAATAGAAGAGAAAAGAAGAGAAGTAAGAAAAGGAGAGAAAAGAAGTCAAAAGACAAAAGAAGAGAAAGAGAATGAGAAAACAAGCAAAAAGAAGAGAAGAGAGATAAGAAGAGAAAAGAGAAAAGAAGACAAAAGCAGGGAAAAGAAGAGCAAAGAGAAAAGAAGAGAAACGACAAAAGAGAAAAGAAGAGAAAACAGAAATCAGAAAAGAAGATAATAGAAGAGAAAAGAAGAGAAAAGGAGAAAACAGAAGACAAAAGAGAAAAGAAGAGAAAGGAGAATGAGAAAACAAGCGAAAAGAAGAGAAGAGAGAAAAGAAGAGAAAAGAGAAAAGAAGACAAAAGCAGGGAAAAGAAGGGGAAAGAGAAAAGACGAGAAACGAGAAAAGAGAAAACAAGAGAAAACAGAAAACAGAAAAGAAGATTATAGAAGAGAAAAAAGATAAGTAAGAAAAGGAGAGAAAGGAAGAGAAAAGAGAAAAGAATAGAAAAGAAGACAAAAGAAGAGAACAGAAGAGAAAAGTAGACAAATAAAGAGAAAAGAGAAAATAAGAGAAAAGAAGGGAAAAAAAGAGAAAAGAGACAAGAGAAAAGAAGAGATAAGAAGGGAAAAGAAGAGAAAAGAGACAAGAGAAAAGAAGAGAATAGAAGAGCAACGGGAAATGCTTAAAGAAGAGAAAGGAAGAGACAAGAAGAGAAAAGAGAAAAGAAATGAAAAGAAGACAAAAGAAGAGAAAAGATAAATGAAGGGAAGAGAGAAGAGCGAAAAGAAGAGAAAAGTAGACAAATTAGGAGAAAAGAGAAAGGAAGAGAAAAGAGAAAAGAAGAGGAAAGAAGGGAAAAGAAGAGAAAAGAGACAAGAGAAAAGAAGAGAAAAAAGAGAAATGCGAAATGCTTAAAGAAGAGAAAGGAAGAGACAAGAAGAGAAAAGAGAAAAGAAGAGAAAAGAGAAAAAAGAATAGAAGACAAAAGAAGAGAATTGAGAAAAGAAAAAGAGAAAAGAGAAAAGATGAGAAACGAGAAATGAGAAAAGAAGAGAAAAGAAGAGTAAAAGGAAAAGAAGAGAAAAGAAGACAGAAGATAAAAGAGAAAAGAAGAGAAAGGAGAATGAGAAAACAAGCGAAAAGAAAAGGAGAGAGAAAAGAAGAGAAAAGAGAAAAGAAGACAAAAGCAGGGAAAAGAAGAGCAAAGAGAAAAGAAGAGAAACGAGAAAAGAGAAAAGAGCAGAAAACAGAAAACAGAAAAGAAGATAATAGAAGAGAAAAGAAGAGAAGTAAGAAAAGGAGTGAAAAGAAGAGAAAAGAGAAAAGAAGAGAAAAGAAGACAAAAGAAGAGAAAAGAAGAGAAAAGAAGGGAAAAGAAGAGAAAAGAGACAAGAGAAAAGAAGAGAAAAAAAGAGAAACGGGAAATGCTTAAAGAAGAGAAAGGAAGAGACAAGAAGTGAGAAGAGAATAGAGAATTAAGAGAAAAGGAGAGAAAAGAAATAAGAAGTGAAAAGGAGTGAAAAGAAGAGAATAGAGAAATTTGTAAAGAAGAGAAAGGAAGAGTCAAGACGAGAAAAGAAAAAAGAGAAAAGAAGGGAAAATAAGACAAAAGAAGAGAAAAGAGAAAAGGTGCCGTAAGAAGAGAATAGAAGTGAAAAGAGAATAGAGAAATAAGAGAAAAGAAGAGAGAGGAGAAAAGAGAAATTAGGAAAGAGAAAAGAGACAAGAAGAGAAAAGAGAAAAGAAGAGAAATGAGAAACGAAGAGAAAAGAGAAAAGTAGAGAAAAGAAGAGAAATGAGAAAAAAGAATAGAAGAGAAAAGAAGAGAATTGAGAAAAGAAAAAAGAGAAAAGAGAAAAGATGAGAAACGAGAAACGAGAAAAGAGAAAACAAGAGTAAAAAGAAAAGAAGACAAAAGAAGACAAAAGAGAAAAGAGAACGGAGAAAGAAAAAACTAGAGAAATGAAGAGAAGAGAGAAAAGAAGACAAATGAGAAAAGAAGAGAAAGGAAATTGAAAAAACAAGCGAAAAGAAGAGAAGAGAGAAAAGAAGAGAAAAGAGAAAAGAAGACAAACGCAGGGAAAAGAAGAGCAAAGAGAAAAGAAGAGAAATGAGAAAAGAGAAAAGAAGAGAAAACAGAAATCAGAAAAGAAGATAATAGAAGAGATGAGAAGAGAAGTAAGAAAAGGAGAGAAAAGAAGACAAAAGAGAAAAGAAGAGAAAGGAGAATGAGAAAACAAGCGAAAAGAAGAGAAGAGAGAAAAGAAGAGAAAAGAGAAAAGAAGACAGAAGCATGGAAAAGAAGAGCAAAGAAAAAGAAGAGAAACGAGAAAAGAGAAAAGAAGAGAAAACAGAAATCAGAAAAGAAGATAATAGAAGAGAAAAGAAGAGAAGTAAGAAAAGGAGAGAAAAGAAGACAAAAGAGAAAAGAAGAGAAACGAGAATGAGAAAACAAGCGAAAAGAAGATAAGAGAGAAAAGAAGAGAAAAGAGAAAAGAAGACAAAAGCAGGGAAAAGAAGAGCAAAGAGAAAATAAGACAAAAGCAGGGAAAAGAAGAGCAAAGCGAAAAGAAGAGAAACGAGAAAAGAGAAAAGGAGAGAAAACAGAAATCAGAAAAGAAGATAATAGAAGAGAAAAGAAGAGAAGTAAGAAAAGGAGAGAAAACAAGACAAAAGAGAAAAGAAGAGAAAGGAGAATGAGAAAACAAGCGTAAAGAAGATAAGAGAGAAAAGAAGAGAATAGAGAAAAGAAGACAAAAGCAGGGAAAAGAAGAGCAAAGAGAAAATAAGAGAAACGAGAAAAGAGAAAAGAAGAGAAAACAGAAATCAGAAAAGAAGATAATAGAAGAGAAAAGAAGAGAAGTAAGAAAAGGAGAGAAAAGAAGACAAAAGAGAAAAGAAGAGAAAGGAGAATGAGAAATCAAGCGAAAAGAAGATAAGAAAGAAAAGAAGAGAAAAGAGAAAAGAAGACAAAAGCAGGGAAAAGAAGAGCAAAGAGAAAAGAAGAGAAACGAGAAAAGAGAAAAGAAGAGAAAACAGAAATCAGAAAAGAAGATAATAGAAGAGAAAAGAAGAGAAGTAAGAAAAGGAGAGAAAAGAAGAGAAAGGGGTAAAAGAAAAAAGAAGAGAAAAGAAGACAAAAGAAGAGAAAAATAGACAAATAAAGAGAAAAGAGAAAAGAAGAGAAAAGAAGGGAAAAGAAGAGAAAAGAAGAGTAAAAAGAAAAGGAGAGTAAAAAGAAAAGAAGAGAAAAGAAGACAGAAGAGAAAAGAGAAAAGAAGAGAAAGGAGAATGAGAAAACAAGCGAAAAGAAGATAAGAGAGAAAAGAAGCGAAAAGAGAAAAGAAGACAAAAGCAGGGAAAAGAAGAGCAAAGAGAAAAGAAGACAAAAGCAGGGAAAAGAAGAGCAAAGCGAAAAGAAGAGAAACGAGAAAAGAGAAAAGGAGAGAAAACAGAAATCAGAAAAGAAGACAATAGAAGAGAAAAGAAGAGAAGTAAGAAAAGGAGAGAAAAGAAGGGAAAGGGGTAAAAGAAAAAAGAAGAGAAAAGAAGACAAAAGAAGAGAAAAATAGACAAATAAAGAGAAAAGAGAAAAGAAGAGAAAAGAAGGGAAAAGAAGAGAAAAGAAGAGTAAAAAGAAAAGGAGAGTAAAAAGAAAAGAAGAGAAAAGAAGACAGAAGAGAAAAGAGAAAAGAAGAGAAAGGAGAATGAGAAAACAAGTGAAAAGAAGAGAAGAGAGAAAAGAAGAGAAAAGTGAAAAGAAGACAAAAGCAGGGAAAAGAAGAGAAAAGTGAAAAGAAGACAAAAGCAGGGAAAAGAAGAGCAAAGAGAAAAGAAGAGAAACGCGAAAAGAGAAGAGAAAACAGAAAACAGAAAAGAAGATAATAGAAGAGAAAAAAGATAAGTAAGAAAAGGAGTGAAAAGAAGAGAAAAGAGAAAAGAAGAGAAAAGAAGACAAAAGAAGAGAAAAGAAGGGAAAAGAAGAGAAAAGAGACAAGAGAAAAGAAGAGAAAAAAGAGAAACGGGAAATGCTTAAAGAAGAGAAAGGAAGAGACAAGAAGTGAGAAGAGAATAGAGAATTAAGAGAAAAGAAGAGAAAAGAGAAAAGAGAAAAGGAGAGAAAAGAAATAAGAAGTGAAAAGGAGTGAAAAGAAGAGAATAGAGAAATTTGTAAAGAAGAGAAAGGAAGAGTCAAGACGAGAAAAGAAAAAAGAGAAAAGAAGGGAAAATAAGACAAAAGAAGAGAAAAGAGAAAAGGTGCCGAAAGAAGAGAATAGAAGTGAAAAGAGAATAGAGAAATAAGAGAAAAGAAGAGAGAGGAGAAAAGAGAAATTAGGAAAGAGAAAAGAGACAAGAAGAGAAAAGAGAAAAGCAGAGAAATGAGAAACGAAGAGAAAAGAGAAAAGTAGAGAAAAGAAGAGAAATGAGAAAAGAAAAAAGAGAAAAGAGAAAAGATGAGAAACGAGAAACGAGAAAAGAGAAAACAAGAGTAAAAAGAAAAGAAGACAAAAGAGAAAAGAGAACGGAGAAAGGAACAGCTAGAGAAAAGAAGAGAAGAGAGAAAAGAAGACAAAAGAGAAAAGAAGAGAAAGGAGAATGAGAAAACAAGCGAAAAGAAGAGAAGAGAGAAAAGAAGAGAAAAGAGAAAAGAAGACAAAAGCAGGGAAAAGAAGAGCAAAGAGAAAAGAACAGAAACGAGAAAAGAGAAAAGAACAGAAAACAGAAATCAGAAAAGAAGATAATAGAAGAGAAAAGAAGAGAAGTAAGAAAAAGAGAGAAAAGAAGACAAAAGAGAAAAGAAGAGAAAGGAGAATGAGAAAACAAGCGAAAAGAAGATAAGAGAGAAAAGAAGCGAAAAGAGAAAAGAAGACAAAAGCAGGGAAAAGAAGAGCAAAGAGAAAAGAAGACAAAAGCAGGGAAAAGAAGAGCAAAGCGAAAAGAAGAGAAACGAGAAAAGAGAAAAGGAGAGAAAACAGAAATCAGAAAAGAAGACAATAGAAGAGAAAAGAAGAGAAGTAAGAAAAGGAGAGAAAAGAAGACAAAAGAGAAAAGAAGAGAAAGGAGAATGAGAAAACAAGCGAAAAGAAGATAAGAGAGAAAAGAAGAGAAAAGAGAAAAGAAGACAAAAGCAGGGAAAAGAAGAGCAAAGAGAAAAGAAGAGAAACGAGAAAAGAGAAAAGAAGAGAAAACAGAAATCAGAAAAGAAGATAATAGAAGAGAAAAGAAGAGAAGTAAGAAAAGGAGAGAAAAGACAAAAGAGCAAAGAAGAGAAAGGAGAATGAGAAAAGAAGAGAAAACAGAAATCAGAAAAGAAGATAATAGAAGAGAAAAGAAGAGAAAATGAGAGAAAAGAAGAGAAAAGTAGACAAATAAAGAGAAAAGAGAAAAGAAGAGAAAAGAAGGGAAAGGAAGAGAAAAGAGACAAGAGAAAAGAAGAGAAAACAGAAACGGAAATGCTTAAAGAAGAGTAAGGAAGAGACAAGAAGAGAAAAGAGAAAAGAAGACAGAAGCACGGAAAAGAAGAGCAAAGAGAAAAGAAGAGAGACGAGAAAAGAGAAAAGAAGAGAAAACAGAAATCAGAAAAGAAGATAATAGAAGAGAAAAGAAGAGAAGTAAGAAAAGGAGAGAAAAGAAGACAAAAGAGAAAAGAAGAGATGGAGAATGAGAAAACAAGCGAAAAGAAGATAAGAAAGAAAAGAAGAGAAAAGAGAAAAGAAGACAAAAGCAGGGAAAAGTAGAGCAAAGAGAAAAGAAGAGAAACGAGAAAAGAGAAAAGAAGAGAAAACAGAAATCAGAAAAGAAGATAATAGAAGAGAAAAGAAGAGAAGTAAGAAAAGGAGAGAAAAGAAGAGAAAGGGGTAAAAGAAAAAAGAAGAGAAAAGAAGACAAAAGAAGAGAAAAATAGACAAATAAAGAGAAAAGAGAAAAGAAGAGAAAAGAGAAAAGAAGAGAAAAGAAGGGAAAAGAAGAGAAAAGAAGAGTAAAAAGAAAAGGAGAGTAAAAAGAAAAGAAGAGAAAAGAAGACAGAAGAGAAAAGAGAAAAGAAGAGAAAGGAGAATGAGAAAACAAGCGAAAAGAAGAGAAGAGAGAAAAGAAGAGAAAAGGGAAAAGAAGACAAAAGCAGGGAAAAGAAGAGAAAAGTGAAAAGAAGACAAAAGCAGGGAAAAGAAGAGCAAAGAGAAAAGAAGAGAAACGCGAAAAGAGAAGAGAAAACAGAAAACAGAAAAGAAGATAATAGAAGAGAAAAAAGATAAGTAAGAAAAGGAGTGAAAAGAAGAGAAAAGAGAAAAGAAGAGAAAAGAAGACAAAAGAAGAGAAAAGAAGGGAAAAATAGACAAATAAAGAGAAGAGTGAAAAGAAAAGAGAAAAGAAGAGAAAAGAAGGGAAAAGAAGAGAAAAGAGACAAGAGAAAAGAAGAGAAAAAAAGAGAAACGGGAAATGCTTAAAGAAGAGAAAGGAAGAGACAAGAAGTGAGAAGAGAATAGAGAATTAAGAGAAAAGAAGAGAAAAGAGAAAAGAGAAAAGGAGAGAAAAGAAATAAGAAGTGAAAAGGAGTGAAAAGAAGAGAATAGAGAAATTTGTAAAGAAGAGAAAGGAAGAGTCAAGACGAGAAAAGAAAAAAGAGAAAAGAAGGGAAAATAAGACAAAAGAAGAGAAAAGAGAAAAGGTGCCGAAAGAAGAGAATAGAAGTGAAAAGAGAATAGAGAAATAAGAGAAAAGAAGAGAGAGGAGAAAAGAGAAATTAGGAAAGAGAAAAGAGACAAGAAGAGAAAAGAGAAAAGAAGAGAAATGAGAAACGAAGAGAAAAGAGAAAAGTAGAGAAAAGAAGAGAAATGAGAAAAGAAAAAAGAGAAAAGAGAAAAGATGAGAAACGAGAAACGAGAAAAGAGAAAACAAGAGTAAAAAGAAAAGAAGACAAAAGAGAAAAGAGAACGGAGAAAGGAACAGCTAGAGAAAAGAAGAGAAGAGAGAAAAGAAGACAAAAGAGAAAAGAAGAGAAAGGAGAATGAGAAAACAAGCGAAAAGAAGAGAAGAGAGAAAAGAAGAGAAAAGAGAAAAGAAGACAAAAGCAGGGAAAAGAAGAGCAAAGAGAAAAGAAGAGAAACGAGAAAAGAGAAAAGAACAGAAAACAGAAATCAGAAAAGAAGATAATAGAAGAGAAAAGAAGAGAAGTAAGAAAAAGAGAGAAAAGAAGACAAAAGAGAAAAGAAGAGAAAGGAGAATGAGAAAACAAGCGAAAAGAAGATAAGAGAGAAAAGAAGCGAAAAGAGAAAAGAAGACAAAAGCAGGGAAAAGAAGAGCAAAGAGAAAAGAAGACAAAAGCAGGGAAAAGAAGAGCAAAGCGAAAAGAAGAGAAACGAGAAAAGAGAAAAGGAGAGAAAACAGAAATCAGAAAAGAAGACAATAGAAGAGAAAAGAAGAGAAGTAAGAAAAGGAGAGAAAAGAAGACAAAAGAGAAAAGAAGAGAAAGGAGAATGAGAAAACAAGCGAAAAGAAGATAAGAGAGAAAAGAAGAGAAAAGAGAAAAGAAGACAAAAGCAGGGAAAAGAAGAGCAAAGAGAAAAGAAGAGAAACGAGAAAAGAGAAAAGAAGAGAAAACAGAAATCAGAAAAGAAGATAATAGAAGAGAAAAGAAGAGAAGTAAGAAAAGGAGAGAAAAGACAAAAGAGCAAAGAAGAGAAAGGAGAATGAGAAAAGAAGAGAAAACAGAAATCAGAAAAGAAGATAATAGAAGAGAAAAGAAGAGAAAATGAGAGAAAAGAAGAGAAAAGTAGACAAATAAAGAGAAAAGAGAAAAGAAGAGAAAAGAAGGGAAAGGAAGAGAAAAGAGACAAGAGAAAAGAAGAGAAAACAGAAACGGAAATGCTTAAAGAAGAGTAAGGAAGAGACAAGAAGAGAAAAGAGAAAAGAAGACAGAAGCACGGAAAAGAAGAGCAAAGAGAAAAGAAGAGAGACGAGAAAAGAGAAAAGAAGAGAAAACAGAAATCAGAAAAGAAGATAATAGAAGAGAAAAGAAGAGAAGTAAGAAAAGGAGAGAAAAGAAGACAAAAGAGAAAAGAAGAGAAAGGAGAATGAGAAAACAAGCGAAAAGAAGATAAGAAAGAAAAGAAGAGAAAAGAGAAAAGAAGACAAAAGCAGGGAAAAGTAGAGCAAAGAGAAAAGAAGAGAAACGAGAAAAGAGAAAAGAAGAGAAAACAGAAATCAGAAAAGAAGATAATAGAAGAGAAAAGAAGAGAAGTAAGAAAAGGAGAGAAAAGAAGAGAAAGGGGTAAAAGAAAAAAGAAGAGAAAAGAAGACAAAAGAAGAGAAAAATAGACAAATAAAGAGAAAAGAGAAAAGAAGAGAAAAGAGAAAAGAAGAGAAAAGAAGGGAAAAGAAGAGAAAAGAAGAGTAAAAAGAAAAGAAGACAAAAGAAGAGTAAAAAGAAAAGAAGAGAAAAGAAGACAGAAGAGAAAAGAGAAAAGAAGAGAAAGGAGAATGAGAAAACAAGCGAAAAGAAGAGAAGAGAGAAAAGAAGAGAAAAGGGAAAAGAAGACAAAAGCAGGGAAAAGAAGAGAAAAGTGAAAAGAAGACAAAAGCAGGGAAAAGAAGAGCAAAGAGAAAAGAAGAGAAACGAGAAAAGAGAAGAGAAAACAGAAAACAGAAAAGAAGATAATAGAAGAGAAAAAAGATAAGTAAGAAAAGGAGTGAAAAGAAGAGAAAAGAGAAAAGAAGAGAAAAGAAGACAAAAGAAGAGAAAAGAAGGGAAAAATAGACAAATAAAGAGAAGAGTGAAAAGAAAAGAGAAAAGAAGAGAAAAGAAGGGAAAAGAAGAGAAAAGAGACAAGAGAAAAGAAGAGAAAAAAAGAGAAACGGGAAATGCTTAAAGAAGAGAAAGGAAGAGACAAGAAGTGAGAAGAGAATAGAGAATTAAGAGAAAAGAAGAGAAAAGAGAAAAGAGAAAAGGAGAGAAAAGAAATAAGAAGTGAAAAGGAGTGAAAAGAAGAGAATAGAGAAATTTGTAAAGAAGAGAAAGGAAGAGTCAAGACGAGAAAAGAAAAAAGAGAAAAGAAGGGAAAATAAGACAAAAGAAGAGAAAAGAGAAAAGGTGCCGAAAGAAGAGAATAGAAGTGAAAAGAGAATAGAGAAATAAGAGAAAAGAAGAGAGAGGAGAAAAGAGAAATTAGGAAAGAGAAAAGAGACAAGAAGAGAAAAGAGAAAAGAAGAGAAATGAGAAACGAAGAGAAAAGAGAAAAGTAGAGAAAAGAAGAGAAATGAGAAAAGAAAAAAGAGAAAAGAGAAAAGATGAGAAACGAGAAACGAGAAAAGAGAAAACAAGAGTAAAAAGAAAAGAAGACAAAAGAGAAAAGAGAACGGAGAAAGGAACAGCTAGAGAAAAGAAGAGAAGAGAGAAAAGAAGACAAAAGAGAAAAGAAGAGAAAGGAGAATGAGAAAACAAGCGAAAAGAAGAGAAGAGAGAAAAGAAGAGAAAAGAGAAAAGAAGACAAAAGCAGGGAAAAGAAGAGCAAAGAGAAAAGAAGAGAAACGAGAAAAGAGAAAAGAACAGAAAACAGAAATCAGAAAAGAAGATAATAGAAGAGAAAAGAAGAGAAGTAAGAAAAAGAGAGAAAAGAAGACAAAAGAGAAAAGAAGAGAAAGGAGAATGAGAAAACAAGCGAAAAGAAGATAAGAGAGAAAAGAAGCGAAAAGAGAAAAGAAGACAAAAGCAGGGAAAAGAAGAGCAAAGAGAAAAGAAGACAAAAGCAGGGAAAAGAAGAGCAAAGCGAAAAGAAGAGAAACGAGAAAAGAGAAAAGGAGAGAAAACAGAAATCAGAAAAGAAGACAATAGAAGAGAAAAGAAGAGAAGTAAGAAAAGGAGAGAAAAGAAGACAAAAGAGAAAAGAAGAGAAAGGAGAATGAGAAAACAAGCGAAAAGAAGATAAGAGAGAAAAGAAGAGAAAAGAGAAAAGAAGACAAAAGCAGGGAAAAGAAGAGCAAAGAGAAAAGAAGAGAAACGAGAAAAGAGAAAAGAAGAGAAAACAGAAATCAGAAAAGAAGATAATAGAAGAGAAAAGAAGAGAAGTAAGAAAAGGAGAGAAAAGACAAAAGAGCAAAGAAGAGAAAGGAGAATGAGAAAAGAAGAGAAAACAGAAATCAGAAAAGAAGATAATAGAAGAGAAAAGAAGAGAAAATGAGAGAAAAGAAGAGAAAAGTAGACAAATAAAGAGAAAAGAGAAAAGAAGAGAAAAGAAGGGAAAGGAAGAGAAAAGAGACAAGAGAAAAGAAGAGAAAACAGAAACGGAAATGCTTAAAGAAGAGTAAGGAAGAGACAAGAAGAGAAAAGAGAAAAGAAGACAGAAGCACGGAAAAGAAGAGCAAAGAGAAAAGAAGAGAGACGAGAAAAGAGAAAAGAAGAGAAAACAGAAATCAGAAAAGAAGATAATAGAAGAGAAAAGAAGAGAAGTAAGAAAAGGAGAGAAAAGAAGACAAAAGAGAAAAGAAGAGAAAGGAGAATGAGAAAACAAGCGAAAAGAAGATAAGAAAGAAAAGAAGAGAAAAGAGAAAAGAAGACAAAAGCAGGGAAAAGTAGAGCAAAGAGAAAAGAAGAGAAACGAGAAAAGAGAAAAGAAGAGAAAACAGAAATCAGAAAAGAAGATAATAGAAGAGAAAAGAAGAGAAGTAAGAAAAGGAGAGAAAAGAAGAGAAAGGGGTAAAAGAAAAAAGAAGAGAAAAGAAGACAAAAGAAGAGAAAAATAGACAAATAAAGAGAAAAGAGAAAAGAAGAGAAAAGAGAAAAGAAGAGAAAAGAAGGGAAAAGAAGAGAAAAGAAGAGTAAAAAGAAAAGAAGACAAAAGAAGAGTAAAAAGAAAAGAAGAGAAAAGAAGACAGAAGAGAAAAGAGAAAAGTAGAGAAAGGAGAATGAGAAAACAAGCGAAAAGAAGAGAAGAGAGAAAAGAAGAGAAAAGGGAAAAGAAGACAAAAGCAGGGAAAAGAAGAGAAAAGTGAAAAGAAGACAAAAGCAGGGAAAAGAAGAGCAAAGAGAAAAGAAGAGAAACGAGAAAAGAGAAGAGAAAACAGAAAACAGAAAAGAAGATAATAGAAGAGAAAAAAGATAAGTAAGAAAAGGAGTGAAAAGAAGAGAAAAGAGAAAAGAAGAGAAAAGAAGACAAAAGAAGAGAAAAGAAGGGAAAAATAGACAAATAAAGAGAAGAGTGAAAAGAAAAGAGAAAAGAAGAGAAAAGAAGGGAAAAGAAGAGAAAAGAGACAAGAGAAAAGAAGAGAAAAAAAGAGAAACGGGAAATGCTTAAAGAAGAGAAAGGAAGAGACAAGAAGTGAGAAGAGAATAGAGAATTAAGAGAAAAGAAGAGAAAAGAGAAAAGAGAAAAGGAGAGAAAAGAAATAAGAAGTGAAAAGGAGTGAAAAGAAGAGAATAGAGAAATTTGTAAAGAAGAGAAAGGAAGAGTCAAGACGAGAAAAGAAAAAAGAGAAAAGAAGGGAAAATAAGACAAAAGAAGAGAAAAGAGAAAAGGTGCCGAAAGAAGAGAATAGAAGTGAAAAGAGAATAGAGAAATAAGAGAAAAGAAGAGAGAGGAGAAAAGAGAAATTAGGAAAGAGAAAAGAGACAAGAAGAGAAAAGAGAAAAGCAGAGAAATGAGAAACGAAGAGAAAAGAGAAAAGTAGAGAAAAGAAGAGAAATGAGAAAAGAAAAAAGAGAAAAGAGAAAAGATGAGAAACGAGAAACGAGAAAAGAGAAAACAAGAGTAAAAAGAAAAGAAGACAAAAGAGAAAAGAGAACGGAGAAAGGAACAGCTAGAGAAAAGAAGAGAAGAGAGAAAAGAAGACAAAAGAGAAAAGAAGAGAAAGGAGAATGAGAAAACAAGCGAAAAGAAGAGAAGAGAGAAAAGAAGAGAAAAGAGAAAAGAAGACAAAAGCAGGGAAAAGAAGAGCAAAGAGAAAAGAAGAGAAACGAGAAAAGAGAAAAGAACAGAAAACAGAAATCAGAAAAGAAGATAATAGAAGAGAAAAGAAGAGAAGTAAGAAAAAGAGAGAAAAGAAGACAAAAGAGAAAAGAAGAGAAAGGAGAATGAGAAAACAAGCGAAAAGAAGATAAGAGAGAAAAGAAGAGAAAAGAGAAAAGAAGACAAAAGCAGGGAAAAGAAGAGCAAAGAGAAAATAAGAGAAACGAGAAAAGAGAAAAGAAGAGAAAACAGAAATCAGAAAAGAAGATAATAGAAGAGAAAAGAAGAGAAGTAAGAAAAGGAGAGAAAAGACAAAAGAGCAAAGAAGAGAAAGGAGAATGAGAAAAGAAGAGAAAACAGAAATCAGAAAAGAAGATAATAGAAGAGAAAAGAAGAGAAAATGAGAGAAAAGAAGAGAAAAGGGAAAAGAAGACAAAAGCAGGGAAAAGAAGAGAAAAGTGAAAAGAAGACAAAAGCAGGGAAAAGAAGAGCAAAGAGAAAAGAAGAGAAACGCGAAAAGAGAAGAGAAAACAGAAAACAGAAAAGAAGATAATAGAAGAGAAAAAAGATAAGTAAGAAAAGGAGTGAAAAGAAGAGAAAAGAGAAAAGAAGAGAAAAGAAGACAAAAGAAGAGAAAAGAAGGGAAAAATAGACAAATAAAGAGAAGAGTGAAAAGAAAAGAGAAAAGAAGAGAAAAGAAGGGAAAAGAAGAGAAAAGAGACAAGAGAAAAGAAGAGAAAAAAAGAGAAACGGGAAATGCTTAAAGAAGAGAAAGGAAGAGACAAGAAGTGAGAAGAGAATAGAGAATTAAGAGAAAAGAAGAGAAAAGAGAAAAGAGAAAAGGAGAGAAAAGAAATAAGAAGTGAAAAGGAGTGAAAAGAAGAGAATAGAGAAATTTGTAAAGAAGAGAAAGGAAGAGTCAAGACGAGAAAAGAAAAAAGAGAAAAGAAGGGAAAATAAGACAAAAGAAGAGAAAAGAGAAAAGGTGCCGAAAGAACAGAATAGAAGTGAAAAGAGAATAGAGAAATAAGAGAAAAGAAGAGAGAGGAGAAAAGAGAAATTAGGAAAGAGAAAAGAGACAAGAAGAGAAAAGAGAAAAGAAGAGAAATGAGAAACGAAGAGAAAAGAGAAAAGTAGAGAAAAGAAGAGAAATGAGAAAAGAAAAAAGAGAAAAGAGAAAAGATGAGAAACGAGAAACGAGAAAAGAGAAAACAAGAGTAAAAAGAAAAGAAGACAAAAGAGAAAAGAGAACGGAGAAAGGAACAGCTAGAGAAAAGAAGAGAAGAGAGAAAAGAAGACAAAAGAGAAAAGAAGAGAAAGGAGAATGAGAAAACAAGCGAAAAGAAGAGAAGAGAGAAAAGAAGAGAAAAGAGAAAAGAAGACAAAAGCAGGGAAAAGAAGAGCAAAGAGAAAAGAAGAGAAACGAGAAAAGAGAAAAGAACAGAAAACAGAAATCAGAAAAGAAGATAATAGAAGAGAAAAGAAGAGAAGTAAGAAAAAGAGAGAAAAGAAGACAAAAGAGAAAAGAAGAGAAAGGAGAATGAGAAAACAAGCGAAAAGAAGATAAGAGAGAAAAGAAGCGAAAAGAGAAAAGAAGACAAAAGCAGGGAAAAGAAGAGCAAAGAGAAAAGAAGACAAAAGCAGGGAAAAGAAGAGCAAAGCGAAAAGAAGAGAAACGAGAAAAGAGAAAAGGAGAGAAATCAGAAATCAGAAAAGAAGACAATAGAAGAGAAAAGAAGAGAAGTAAGAAAAGGAGAGAAAAGAAGACAAAAGAGAAAAGAAGAGAAAGGAGAATGAGAAAACAAGCGAAAGGAAGATAAGAGAGAAAAGAAGAGAAAAGAGAAAAGAAGACAAAAGCAGGGAAAAGAAGAGCAAAGAGAAAAGAAGAGAAACGAGAAAAGAGAAAAGAAGAGAAAACAGAAATCAGAAAAGAAGATAATAGAAGAGAAAAGAAGAGAAGTAAGAAAAGGAGAGAAAAGACAAAAGAGCAAAGAAGAGAAAGGAGAATGAGAAAAGAAGAGAAAACAGAAATCAGAAAAGAAGATAATAGAAGAGAAAAGAAGAGAAAATGAGAGAAAAGAAGAGAAAAGTAGACAAATAAAGAGAAAAGAGAAAAGAAGAGAAAAGAAGGGAAAGGAAGAGAAAAGAGACAAGAGAAAAGAAGAGAAAACAGAAACGGAAATGCTTAAAGAAGAGTAAGGAAGAGACAAGAAGAGAAAAGAGAAAAGAAGACAGAAGCACGGAAAAGAAGAGCAAAGAGAAAAGAAGAGAGACGAGAAAAGAGAAAAGAAGAGAAAACAGAAATCAGAAAAGAAGATAATAGAAGAGAAAAGAAGAGAAGTAAGAAAAGGAGAGAAAAGAAGACAAAAGAGAAAAGAAGAGAAAGGAGAATGAGAAAACAAGCGAAAAGAAGATAAGAAAGAAAAGAAGAGAAAAGAGAAAAGAAGACAAAAGCAGGGAAAAGTAGAGCAAAGAGAAAAGAAGAGAAACGAGAAAAGAGAAAAGAAGAGAAAACAGAAATCAGAAAAGAAGATAATAGAAGAGAAAAGAAGAGAAGTAAGAAAAGGAGAGAAAAGAAGAGAAAGGGGTAAAAGAAAAAAGAAGAGAAAAGAAGACAAAAGAAGAGAAAAATAGACAAATAAAGAGAAAAGAGAAAAGAAGAGAAAAGAGAAAAGAAGAGAAAAGAAGGGAAAAGAAGAGAAAAGAAGAGTAAAAAGAAAAGAAGACAAAAGAAGAGTAAAAAGAAAAGAAGAGAAAAGAAGACAGAAGAGAAAAGAGAAAAGAAGAGAAAGGAGAATGAGAAAACAAGCGAAAAGAAGAGAAGAGAGAAAAGAAGAGAAAAGGGAAAAGAAGACAAAAGCAGGGAAAAGAAGAGAAAAGTGAAAAGAAGACAAAAGCAGGGAAAAGAAGAGCAAAGAGAAAAGAAGAGAAACGAGAAAAGAGAAGAGAAAACAGAAAACAGAAAAGAAGATAATAGAAGAGAAAAAAGATAAGTAAGAAAAGGAGTGAAAAGAAGAGAAAAGAGAAAAGAAGAGAAAAGAAGACAAAAGAAGGGAAAAGAAGGGAAAAATAGACAAATAAAGAGAAGAGTGAAAAGAAAAGAGAAAAGAAGAGAAAAGAAGGGAAAAGAAGAGAAAAGAGACAAGAGAAAAGAAGAGAAAAAAAGAGAAACGGGAAATGCTTAAAGAAGAGAAAGGAAGAGACAAGAAGTGAGAAGAGAATAGAGAATTAAGAGAAAAGAAGAGAAAAGAGAAAAGAGAAAAGGAGAGAAAAGAAATAAGAAGTGAAAAGGAGTGAAAAGAAGAGAATAGAGAAATTTGTAAAGAAGAGAAAGGAAGAGTCAAGACGAGAAAAGAAAAAAGAGAAAAGAAGGGAAAATAAGACAAAAGAAGAGAAAAGAGAAAAGGTGCCGAAAGAAGAGAATAGAAGTGAAAAGAGAATAGAGAAATAAGAGAAAAGAAGAGAGAGGAGAAAAGAGAAATTAGGAAAGAGAAAAGAGACAAGAAGAGAAAAGAGAAAAGCAGAGAAATGAGAAACGAAGAGAAAAGAGAAAAGTAGAGAAAAGAAGAGAAATGAGAAAAGAAAAAAGAGAAAAGAGAAAAGATGAGAAACGAGAAACGAGAAAAGAGAAAACAAGAGTAAAAAGAAAAGAAGACAAAAGAGAAAAGAGAACGGAGAAAGGAAAAGCTAGAGAAAAGAAGAGAAGAGAGAAAAGAAGACAAAAGAGAAAAGAGAACGGAGAAAGGAAAAGCTAGAGAAAAGAAGAGAAGAGAGAAAAGAAGACAAAAGAGAAAAGAAGAGAAAGGAGAATGAGAAAACAAGCGAAAAGAAGAGAAGAGAGAAAAGAAGAGAAAAGAGAAAAGAAGACAAAAGCAGGGAAAAGAAGAGCAAAGAGAAAAGAAGAGAAACGAGAAAAGAGAAAAGAACAGAAAACAGAAATCAGAAAAGAAGATAATAGAAGAGAAAAGAAGAGAAGTAAGAAAAAGAGAGAAAAGAAGACAAAAGAGAAAAGAAGAGAAAGGAGAATGAGAAAACAAGCGAAAAGAAGAGAAGAGAGAAAAGAAGAGAAAAGAGAAAAGAAGACAAAAGCAGGGAAAAGAAGAGCAAAGAGAAAAGAAGAGAAACGAGAAAAGAGAAAAGAAGAGAAAACAGAAATCAGAAAAGAAGATAATAGAAGAGAAAAGAAGAGAAGTAAGAAAAGGAGAGAAAAGACAAAAGAGCAAAGAAGAGAAAGGAGAATGAGAAAAGAATAGAAAACAGAAATCAGAAAAGAAGATAATAGAAGAGAAAAGAAGAGAAAATGAGAGAAAAGAAGAGAAAAGTAGACAAATAAAGAGAAAAGAGAAAAGAAGAGAAAAGAGAAAAGAAGAGAAAAGAAGGGAAAAGAAGAGAAAAGAGACAAGAGAAAAGAAGAGAAAACAGAAACGGAAATGCTTAAAGAAGAGTAAGGAAGAGACAAGAAGAGAAAAGAGAAAAGAAGACAGAAGCACGGAAAAGAAGAGCAAAGAGAAAAGAAGAGAGACGAGAAAAGAGAAAAGAAGAGAAAACAGAAATCAGAAAAGAAGATAATAGAAGAGAAAAGAAGAGAAGTAAGAAAAGGAGAGAAAAGAAGACAAAAGAGAAAAGAAGAGAAAGGAGAATGAGAAAACAAGCGAAAAGAAGATAAGAAAGAAAAGAAGAGAAAAGAGAAAAGAAGACAAAAGCAGGGAAAAGTAGAGCAAAGAGAAAAGAAGAGAAACGAGAAAAGAGAAAAGAAGAGAAAACAGAAATCAGAAAAGAAGATAATAGAAGAGAAAAGAAGAGAAGTAAGAAAAGGAGAGAAAAGAAGAGAAAGGGGTAAAAGAAAAAAGAAGAGAAAAGAAGACAAAAGAAGAGAAAAATAGACAAATAAAGAGAAAAGAGAAAAGAAGAGAAAAGATAAAAGAAGAGAAAAGAAGGGAAAAGAAGAGAAAAGAAGAGTAAAAAGAAAAGAAGACAAAAGAAGAATAAAAAGAAAAGAAGAGAAAAGAAGACAGAAGAGAAAAGAGAAAAGAAGAGAAAGGAGAATGAGAAAACAAGCGAAAAGAAGAGAAGAGAGAAAAGAAGAGAAAAGGGAAAAGAAGACAAAAGCAGGGAAAAGAAGAGAAAAGTGAAAAGAAGACAAAAGCAGGGTAAAGAAGAGCAAAGAGAAAAGAAGAGAAACGAGAAAAGAGAAGAGAAAACAGAAAACAGAAAAGAAGATAATAGAAGAGAAAAAAGATAAGTAAGAAAAGGAGTGAAAAGAAGAGAAAAGAGAAAAGAAGAGAAAAGAAGACAAAAGATGAGAAAAGAAGAGAAAAGTAGACAAATAAAGTGAAGAGAGAAAAGAAAAGAGAAAAGAAGAGTAAAGAAGAGAAAAGAAGGGAAAAGAAGAGCAAAGAGACAAGAGAATAGAAGAGAAAAAAAGAGAAACGGGAAATGCTTAAAGAAGAGAAAGGAAGAGAAAAGAAGTGAGAAGAGAATAGAGAATTAAGAGAAAATAAGAGAAAAGAGAAAATAGAAAAGGAGAGAAAAGAAATAAGAAGTGAAAAGGAGTGAAAAGAAGAGAATAGAGAAATTTGTAAAGAAGAGAAAGGAAGAGTCAAGATGAGAAAAGAAAAAAGAGAAAAGAAGGGAAAATAAGACAAAAGAAGAGAAAAGAGAAAAGGTGCCGAAAGAAGAGAATAGAAGTGAAAAGAGAATAGAGAAATAAGAGAAAAGAAGAGAGCGGAGAAAAGAAAAATTAGGAAAGAGAAAAGAGACAAGAAGAGAAAGGAGAAAAAAAGAGAAATGAGAAACGAAGAGAAAAGAGAAAAGAAGAGAAATGAGAAAAAAGAATAGAAGAGAAAAGAAGAGAATTGAGAAAAGAAAAAAGAGAAAAGAGAAAAGATGAGAAACGAGAAACGAGAAAAGAGAAAACAAGAGTAAAAAGAAAAGAAGACAAAAGAAGACAAAAGAGAAAAGAGAACAGAGAAAGAAAAAACTAGAGAAAAGAAGAGAAGAGAGAAAAGAAGACAAAAGAGAAAAAAAGAGAAAGGAGAATGAGAAAACAGGCGAAAAGAAGAGAAGAGAGAAAAGAAGAGAAAAGAGAAATGAAGACAGAAGCAGGGAAAAGAAGAGCAAAGAGAAAAGAAGAGAAATGAGAAAAGAGAAAACAAGAGAAAACAGAAATCAGAAAAGAAGATAATAGAAGAGAAAAGAAGAGAAGTAAGAAAAGGAGAGAAAAGAAGACAAAAGAGAAAAGAAGAGAAAGGAGAATGAGAAAACAAGCGAAAAGAAGAGAAGAGAGAAAAGAAGAGAAAAGAGAAAAGAAGACAGAAGCAGGGAAAAGAAGAGCAAAGAGAAAAGAAGAGAAACGAGAAAAGAGAAAAGAAGGGAAAACAGAAATCAGAAAAGAAGATAATAGAAGAGAAAAGAAGAGAAGTAAGAAAAGGAGAGAAAAGAAGACAAAAGAGAAAAGAAGAGAAAGGAGAATGAGAAAACAAGCGAAAAGAAGATAAGAGAGAAAAGAAGAGAAATGAGAAAAGAAGACAAAAGCAGGGAAAAGAAGAGCAAAGAGAAATGAAGACAAAAGCAGGGAAAAGAAGAGCAAAGAGAAAAGAAGAGATACGAGAAAAGAGAAAAGAAGGGAAAACAGAAATCAGAAAAGAAGATAATAGAAGAGAAAAGAAGAGAAGTAAGAAAAGGAGTGAAAGAAGAGAAAAGAGAAAAGAAGAGAAAAGAAGACAAAAGAAGACAAAAGAAGAGAAAAGTAGACAAATAAAGAGGAGTGAAAAGAAAAGTGAAAAGAAGAGAAAAGAAGGGAAAAGAAGAGAAAAGAGACAAGAGAAAAGAAGAGAAAAAAAGAGAAACGGGAAATGCTTAAAGAAGAGAAAGGAAGAGACAAGAAGTGAGAAGAGAATAGAGAATTAAGAGAAAAGAAGAGAAAAGAGAAAAGAGAAAAGGAGAGAAAAGAAATAAGAAGTGAAAAGGAGTGAAAAGAAGAGAATAGAGAAATTTGTAAAGAAGAGAAAAGAAGAGTCAAGACGAGAAAAGAAAAAAGAGAAAAGAAGGGAAAATAAGACAAAAGAAGAGAAAAGAGAAAAGGTGCCGAAAGAAAAGAATAGAAGTGAAAAGAGAATAGAGAAATAAGAGAAAAGAAGAGAGAGGAGAAAAGAGAAATTAGGAAAGAGAAAAGAGACAAGAAGAGAAAAGAGAAAAGAAGAGAAATGAGAAACGAAGAGAAAAGAGAAAAGTAGAGAAAAGAAGAGAAATGAGAAAAGAAAAAAGAGAAAAGAGAAAAGATGAGAAACGAGAAACGAGAAAAGAGAAAACAAGAGTAAAAAGAAAAGAAGACAAAAGAGAAAAGAGAACGGAGAAAGAAAAAGCTAGAGAAAAGAAGAGAAGAGAGAAAAGAAGACAAAAGAGAAAAGAAGAGAAAGGAGAATGAGAAAACAAGCGAAAAGAAGAGAAGAGAGAAAAGAAGAGAAAAGAGAAAAGAAGACAAAAGCAGGGAAAAGAAGAGCAAAGAGAAAAGAAGAGAAACGAGAAAAGAGAAAAGAACAGAAAACAGAAATCAGAAAAGAAGATAATAGAAGAGAAAAGAAGAGAAGTAAGAAAAGGAGAGAAAAGAAGAGAAAGGGGTAAAAGAAAAAAGAAGAGAAAAGAAGACAAAAGAAGAGAAAAGTAGACAAATAAAGAGAAAAGAGAAAAGAGAAAAGAAGAGAAAAGAGAAAAGAAGAGAAAAGAAGGGAAAAGAAGAGAAAAGAGACAAGAGAAAAGTACAGAAAAGAGAAATCAGAAAAGAAGATAATAGAAGAGAAAAGAAGAGAAGTAAGAAAAGGAGAGAAAAGAAGAGAAAGGGGTAAAAGAAAAAAGAAGAGAAAAGAAGAGAAAAGAGAAAAGAAGAGAAAAGAAGGGAAAAGAAGAGAAAAGAGACAAGAGAAAAGAAGAGAAAAGAGAAACGGAAATGCTTAAAGAAGAGTAAGGAAGAGACAAGACGAGAAAAGAGAAAAGAAGAGAAAAGAGAAAAAAGAATAGAAGACAAAAGAAGAGAATTGAGAAAAGAAAAAAGAGAAAAGATGAGAAGAGAGAAAAGAAGAGAAAAGAGAAAAGAAGACAGAAGCAGGGAAAAGAAGAGCAAAGAGAAAAGAAGAGAAACGAGAAAAGAGAAAAGAAGAGAAAACAGAAAAAGGAAAAGAAGATAATAGAAGAGAAAAGAGAAAAGAGAAAAGGAGAGAGAAGAAATAAGAAGTGAAATGAAGTGAAAAGAAGAGAATAGAGAAATTTGTAAAGAAGAGAAAGGAAGAGTCAAGACGAGAAAAGAAAAAAGAGAAAAGAAGGGAAAATAAGACAAAAGAATAGAAAAGAGAAAAGGTGCCGAAAGAAGAGAATAGAAGTGAAAAGCGAATAGAGAAATAAGAGAAAAGAAGAGAGAGGAGAAAAGAGAAATTAGGAAAGAGAAAAGAGACAAAAAGAGAAAAGAGAAAAGAAGAGAAATGAGAAACGAAGAGAAAAGAGAAAAGTAGAGAAAAGAAGAGAAATGAGAAAAGAAAAAAGAGAAAAGAGAAAAGATGAGAATCGAGAAACGAGAAAAGAGAAAACAAGAGTAAAAAGAAAAGAAGACAAAAGAAGACAAAAGATAAAAGAAGAGAAAGGAGAATGAGAAAACAAGCGAAAAGAAGAGAAGAGAGAAAAGAAGAGAAAAGAGAAAAGAAGACAAAAGCAGGGAAAAGAAGAGCAAAGAGAAAAGAAGAAACGAGAAAAGAGAAAAGAACAGAAAACAGAAATCAGAAAAGAAGATAATAGAAGAGAAAAGAAGAGAAGTAAGAAAAAGAGAGAAAAGAAGACAAAAGAGAAAAGAAGAGAAAGGAGAATGAGAAAACAAGCGAAAAGAAGAGAAGAGAGAAAAGAAGAGAAAAGAGAAAAGAAGACAAAAGCAGGGAAAAGAAGAGCAAAGAGAAAAGAAGAGAAACGAGAAAAGAGAAAAGAAGAGAAAACAGAAATCAGAAAAGAAGATAATAGAAGAGAAAAGAAGAGAAGTAAGAAAAGGAGAGAAAAGACAAAAGAGCAAAGAAGAGAAAGGAGAATGAGAAAAGAAGAGAAAACAGAAATCAGAAAAGAAGATAATAGAAGAGAAAAGAAGAGAAAATGAGAGAAAAGAAGAGAAAAGTAGACAAATAAAGAGAAAAGAGAAAAGAAGAGAAAAGAGAAAAGAAGAGAAAAGAAGGGAAAAGAAGAGAAAAGAGACAAGAGAAAAGAAGAGAAAACAGAAACGGAAATGCTTAACGAAGAGTAAGGAAGAGACAAGAAGAGAAAAGAGAAAAGAAGACAGAAGCACGGAAAAGAAGAGCAAAGAGAAAAGAAGAGAGACGAGAAAAGAGAAAAGAAGAGAAAACAGAAATCAGAAAAGAAGATAATAGAAGAGAAAAGAAGAGAAGTAAGAAAAGGAGAGAAAAGAAGACAAAAGAGAAAAGAAGAGAAAGGAGAATGAGAAAACAAGCGAAAAGAAGATAAGAAAGAAAAGAAGAGAAAAGAGAAAAGAAGACAAAAGCAGGGAAAAGTAGAGCAAAGAGAAAAGAAGAGAAACGAGAAAAGAGAAAAGAAGAGAAAACAGAAATCAGAAAAGAAGATAATAGAAGAGAAAAGAAGAGAAGTAAGAAAAGGAGAGAAAAGAAGAGAAAGGGGTAAAAGAAAAAAGAAGAGAAAAGAAGACAAAAGAAGAGAAAAATAGACAAATAAAGAGAAAAGAGAAAAGAAGAGAAAAGATAAAAGAAGAGAAAAGAAGGGAAAAGAAGAGAAAAGAAGAGTAAAAAGAAAAGAAGACAAAAGAAGAATAAAAAGAAAAGAAGAGAAAAGAAGACAGAAGAGAAAAGAGAAAAGAAGAGAAAGGAGAATGAGAAAACAAGCGAAAAGAAGAGAAGAGAGAAAAGAAGAGAAAAGGGAAAAGAAGACAAAAGCAGGGAAAAGAAGAGAAAAGTGAAAAGAAGACAAAAGCAGGGTAAAGAAGAGCAAAGAGAAAAGAAGAGAAACGAGAAAAGAGAAGAGAAAACAGAAAACAGAAAAGAAGATAATAGAAGAGAAAAAAGATAAGTAAGAAAAGGAGTGAAAAGAAGAGAAAAGAGAAAAGAAGAGAAAAGAAGACAAAAGATGAGAAAAGAAGAGAAAAGTAGACAAATAAAGTGAAGAGAGAAAAGAAAAGAGAAAAGAAGAGTAAAGAAGAGAAAAGAAGGGAAAAGAAGAGCAAAGAGACAAGAGAATAGAAGAGAAAAAAAGAGAAACGGGAAATGCTTAAAGAAGAGAAAGGAAGAGAAAAGAAGTGAGAAGAGAATAGAGAATTAAGAGAAAATAAGAGAAAAGAGAAAATAGAAAAGGAGAGAAAAGAAATAAGAAGTGAAAAGGAGTGAAAAGAAGAGAATAGAGAAATTTGTAAAGAAGAGAAAGGAAGAGTCAAGATGAGAAAAGAAAAAAGAGAAAAGAAGGGAAAATAAGACAAAAGAAGAGAAAAGAGAAAAGGTGCCGAAAGAAGAGAATAGAAGTGAAAAGAGAATAGAGAAATAAGAGAAAAGAAGAGAGCGGAGAAAAGAAAAATTAGGAAAGAGAAAAGAGACAAGAAGAGAAAGGAGAAAAAAAGAGAAATGAGAAACGAAGAGAAAAGAGAAAAGAAGAGAAATGAGAAAAAAGAATAGAAGAGAAAAGAAGAGAATTGAGAAAAGAAAAAAGAGAAAAGAGAAAAGATGAGAAACGAGAAACGAGAAAAGAGAAAACAAGAGTAAAAAGAAAAGAAGACAAAAGAAGACAAAAGAGAAAAGAGAACAGAGAAAGAAAAAACTAGAGAAAAGAAGAGAAGAGAGAAAAGAAGACAAAAGAGAAAAAAAGAGAAAGGAGAATGAGAAAACAGGCGAAAAGAAGAGAAGAGAGAAAAGAAGAGAAAAGAGAAATGAAGACAGAAGCAGGGAAAAGAAGAGCAAAGAGAAAAGAAGAGAAATGAGAAAAGAGAAAACAAGAGAAAACAGAAATCAGAAAAGAAGATAATAGAAGAGAAAAGAAGAGAAGTAAGAAAAGGAGAGAAAAGAAGACAAAAGAGAAAAGAAGAGAAAGGAGAATGAGAAAACAAGCGAAAAGAAGAGAAGAGAGAAAAGAAGAGAAAAGAGAAAAGAAGACAGAAGCAGGGAAAAGAAGAGCAAAGAGAAAAGAAGAGAAACGAGAAAAGAGAAAAGAAGGGAAAACAGAAATCAGAAAAGAAGATAATAGAAGAGAAAAGAAGAGAAGTAAGAAAAGGAGAGAAAAGAAGACAAAAGAGAAAAGAAGAGAAAGGAGAATGAGAAAACAAGCGAAAAGAAGATAAGAGAGAAAAGAAGAGAAATGAGAAAAGAAGACAAAAGCAGGGAAAAGAAGAGCAAAGAGAAATGAAGACAAAAGCAGGGAAAAGAAGAGCAAAGAGAAAAGAAGAGATACGAGAAAAGAGAAAAGAAGGGAAAACAGAAATCAGAAAAGAAGATAATAGAAGAGAAAAGAAGAGAAGTAAGAAAAGGAGTGAAAGAAGAGAAAAGAGAAAAGAAGAGAAAAGAAGACAAAAGAAGACAAAAGAAGAGAAAAGTAGACAAATAAAGAGGAGTGAAAAGAAAAGTGAAAAGAAGAGAAAAGAAGGGAAAAGAAGAGAAAAGAGACAAGAGAAAAGAAGAGAAAAAAAGAGAAACGGGAAATGCTTAAAGAAGAGAAAGGAAGAGACAAGAAGTGAGAAGAGAATAGAGAATTAAGAGAAAAGAAGAGAAAAGAGAAAAGAGAAAAGGAGAGAAAAGAAATAAGAAGTGAAAAGGAGTGAAAAGAAGAGAATAGAGAAATTTGTAAAGAAGAGAAAAGAAGAGTCAAGACGAGAAAAGAAAAAAGAGAAAAGAAGGGAAAATAAGACAAAAGAAGAGAAAAGAGAAAAGGTGCCGAAAGAAAAGAATAGAAGTGAAAAGAGAATAGAGAAATAAGAGAAAAGAAGAGAGAGGAGAAAAGAGAAATTAGGAAAGAGAAAAGAGACAAGAAGAGAAAAGAGAAAAGAAGAGAAATGAGAAACGAAGAGAAAAGAGAAAAGTAGAGAAAAGAAGAGAAATGAGAAAAGAAAAAAGAGAAAAGAGAAAAGATGAGAAACGAGAAACGAGAAAAGAGAAAACAAGAGTAAAAAGAAAAGAAGACAAAAGAGAAAAGAGAACGGAGAAAGAAAAAGCTAGAGAAAAGAAGAGAAGAGAGAAAAGAAGACAAAAGAGAAAAGAAGAGAAAGGAGAATGAGAAAACAAGCGAAAAGAAGAGAAGAGAGAAAAGAAGAGAAAAGAGAAAAGAAGACAAAAGCAGGGAAAAGAAGAGCAAAGAGAAAAGAAGAGAAACGAGAAAAGAGAAAAGAACAGAAAACAGAAATCAGAAAAGAAGATAATAGAAGAGAAAAGAAGAGAAGTAAGAAAAGGAGAGAAAAGAAGAGAAAGGGGTAAAAGAAAAAAGAAGAGAAAAGAAGACAAAAGAAGAGAAAAGTAGACAAATAAAGAGAAAAGAGAAAAGAGAAAAGAAGAGAAAAGAGAAAAGAAGAGAAAAGAAGGGAAAAGAAGAGAAAAGAGACAAGAGAAAAGTACAGAAAAGAGAAATCAGAAAAGAAGATAATAGAAGAGAAAAGAAGAGAAGTAAGAAAAGGAGAGAAAAGAAGAGAAAGGGGTAAAAGAAAAAAGAAGAGAAAAGAAGAGAAAAGAGAAAAGAAGAGAAAAGAAGGGAAAAGAAGAGAAAAGAGACAAGAGAAAAGAAGAGAAAAGAGAAACGGAAATGCTTAAAGAAGAGTAAGGAAGAGACAAGAAGAGAAAAGAGAAAAGAAGAGAAAAGAGAAAAAAGAATAGAAGACAAAAGAAGAGAATTGAGAAAAGAAAAAAGAGAAAAGATGAGAAGAGAGAAAAGAAGAGAAAAGAGAAAAGAAGACAGAAGCAGGGAAAAGAAGAGCAAAGAGAAAAGAAGAGAAACGAGAAAAGAGAAAAGAAGAGAAAACAGAAAAAGGAAAAGAAGATAATAGAAGAGAAAAGAGAAAAGAGAAAAGGAGAGAGAAGAAATAAGAAGTGAAATGAAGTGAAAAGAAGAGAATAGAGAAATTTGTAAAGAAGAGAAAGGAAGAGTCAAGACGAGAAAAGAAAAAAGAGAAAAGAAGGGAAAATAAGACAAAAGAATAGAAAAGAGAAAAGGTGCCGAAAGAAGAGAATAGAAGTGAAAAGCGAATAGAGAAATAAGAGAAAAGAAGAGAGAGGAGAAAAGAGAAATTAGGAAAGAGAAAAGAGACAAAAAGAGAAAAGAGAAAAGAAGAGAAATGAGAAACGAAGAGAAAAGAGAAAAGTAGAGAAAAGAAGAGAAATGAGAAAAGAAAAAAGAGAAAAGAGAAAAGATGAGAATCGAGAAACGAGAAAAGAGAAAACAAGAGTAAAAAGAAAAGAAGACAAAAGAAGACAAAAGATAAAAGAAGAGAAAGGAGAATGAGAAAACAAGCGAAAAGAAGAGAAGAGAGAAAAGAAGAGAAAAGAGAAAAGAAGACAAAAGCAGGGAAAAGAAGAGCAAAGAGAAAAGAAGAGAAACGAGAAAAGAGAAAAGGAGAGAAAACAGAAATCAGAAAAGAAGATAATAGAAGAGAAAAGAAGAGAAGTAAGAAAAGGAGAGAAAAGAAGAGAAAGGGGTAAAAGAAAAAAGAAGAGAAAAGAAGACAAAAGAAGAGAAAAGTAGACAAATAAAGAGAAAAGAGAAAAGAAGAGAAAAGAGAAAAGAAGAGAAAAGAGACAAGAGAAAAGTAGAGAAAAGAGAAATCAGAAAAGAAGATAATAGAAGAGAAAAGAAGAGAAGTAAGAAAAGGAGAGAAAAGAAGTGAAAGGGGTAAAAGAAAAAAGAAGAGAAAAGAAGAGAAAAGAGAAAAGAAGAGAAAAGAAGGGAAAAGAAGAGAAAAGAGACAAGAGAAAAGAAGAGAAAAGAGAAACGGAAATGCTTAAAGAAGAGTAAGGAAGAGACAAGAAGAGAAAAGAGAACAGAAGAGAAAAGAGAAAAAAGAATAGAAAACAAAAGAAGAGAATTGAGAAAAGAAAAAAGAGAAAAGATGAGAAGAGAGAAAAGAAGAGAAAAGAGAAAAGAAGACAGAAGCAGGGAAAAGAAGAGCAAAGAGAAAAGAAGAGAAACGAGAAAAGAGAAAAGAAGAGAAAACAGAAATCAGAAAAGAAGATAATAGAAGAGAAAAGAGAAAAGAGAAAAGGAGAGAAAAGAAATAAGAAGTGAAATGAAGTGAAAAGAAGAGAACAGAGAAATTTGTAAAGAAGAGAAAGGAAGAGTCAAGACGAGAAAAGAAAAAAGAGAAAAGAAGGGAAAATAAGACAAAAGAAGAGAAAAGAGAAAAGGTGCCGAAAGAAGAGAATAGAAGTGAAAAGCGAATAGAGAAATAAGAGAAAAGAAGAGAGAGGAGAAAAGAGAAATTAGGAAAGAGAAAAGAGACAAAAAGAGAAAAGAGAAAAGAAGAGAAATGAGAAACGAAGAGAAAAGAGAAAAGTAGAGAAAAGAAGAGAAATGAGAAAAGAAAAAAGAGAAAAGAGAAAAGATGAGAAACGAGAAACGAGAAAAGAAGAGAAAAGAAGAGTAAAAGGAAAAGAAGAGAAAAGAAGACAGAAGATAAAAGAGAAAAGAAGAGAAAGGAGAATGAGAAAACAAGAGTAAAAAGAAAAGAAGACAAAAGAGAAAAGAGAACGGAGAAAGAAAAAGCTAGAGAAAAGAAGAGAAGAGAGAAAAGAAGACAAAAGAGAAAAGAAGAGAAAGGAGAATGAGAAAACAAGCGAAAAGAAGAGAAGAGAGAAAAGAAGAGAAAAGAGAAAAGAAGACAAAAGCAGGGAAAAGAAGAGCAAAAGAAAAGAAGAGAAACGAGAAAAGAGAATAGAACAGAAAACAGAAATCAGAAAAGAAGATAATAGAAGAGAAAAGAAGAGAAGTAAGAAAAGGAGAGAAAAGAAGACAAAAGACAAAAGAAGAGAAAGAGAATGAGAAAACAAGCAAAAAGAAGAGAAGAGAGATAAGAAGAGAAAAGAGAAAAGAAGACAAAAGCAGGGAAAAGAAGAGCAAAGAGAAAAGAAGAGAAACGAGAAAAGAGAAAAGAAGAGAAAACAGAAATCAGAAAAGAAGATAATAGAAGAGAAAAGAAGAGAAAAGGAGAAAACAGAAGACAAAAGAGAAAAGAAGAGAAAGGAGAATGAGAAAACAAGCGAAAAGAAGATAAGAGAGAAAAGAAGAGAAAAGAGAAAAGAAGACAAAAGCAGGGAAAAGAAGAGGAAAGAGAAAAGACGAGAAACGAGAAAAGAGAAAACAAGAGAAAACAGAAAATAGAAAAGAAGATTATAGAAGAGAAAAAAGAAAAGTAAGAAAAGGAGAGAAAGGAAGAGAAAAGAGAAAAGAATAGAAAAGAAGACAAAAGAAGAGAACAGAAGAGAAAAGTAGACAAATAAAGAGAAAAGAGAAAATAAGAGAAAAGAAGGGAAAAAAAGAGAAAAGAGACAAGAGAAAAGAAGAGATAAGAAGGGAAAAGAAGAGAAAAGAGACAAGAGAATAGAAGAGCAACGGGAAATGCTTAAAGAAGAGAAAGGAAGAGACAAGAAGAGAAAAGAGAAAAGAAATGAAAAGAAGACAAAAGAAGAGAAAAGATAAATGAAGGGAAGAGAGAAGAGCGAAAAGAAGAGAAAAGTAGACAAATTAGGAGAAAAGAGAAAGGAAGAGAAAAGAGAAAAGAAGAGGAAAGAAGGAAAAGAAGAGAAAAGAGAAAAGAAGAGAAAAGAGAAAAAAGAATAGAAGACAAAAGAAGAGAATTGAGAAAAGAAAAAGAGAAAAGAGAAAAGATGAGAAATGAGAAATGAGAAAAGAAGAGAAAAGAAGAGTAAAAGGAAAAGAAGAGAAAAGAAGACAGAAGATAAAAGAGAAAAGAAGAGAAAGGAGAATGAGAAAACAAGCGAAAAGAAAAGGAGAGAGAAAAGAAGAGAAAAGAGAAAAGAAGACAAAAGCAGGGAAAAGAAGAGCAAAGAGAAAAGAAGAGAAACGAGAAAAGAGAAAAGAACAGAAAACAGAAAACAGAAAAGAAGATAATAGAAGAGAAAAGAAGAGAAGTAAGAAAAGGAGTGAAAAGAAGAGAAAAGAGAAAAGAAGAGAAAAGAAGACAAAAGAAGAGAAAAGAAGAGAAAAGAAGGGAAAAGAAGAGAAAAGAGACAAGAGAAAAGAAGAGAAAAAAAGAGAAACGCGAAATGCTTAAAGAAGAGAAAGGAAGAGACAAGAAGTGAGAAGAGAATAGAGAATTAAGAGAAAAGAAGAGAAAGAGAAAATAGAAAAGGAGAGAAAAGAAATAAGAAGTGAAAAGGAGTGAAAAGAAGAGAATAGAGAAAGTTGTAAAGAAGAGAAAGGAAGAGTCAAGACGAGAAAAGAAAAAAGAGAAAAGAAGGGAAAATAAGACAAAAGAAGAGAAAAGAGAAAAGGTGCCGAAAGAAGAGAATAGAAGTGAAAAGAGAATAGAGAAATAAGAGAAAAGAAGAGAGAGGAGAAAAGAGAAATTAGGAAAGAGAAAAGAGACAAGAAGAGAAAAGAGAAAAGAAGAGAAATGAGAAACGAAGAGAAAAGAGAAAAGTAGAGAAAAGAAGAGAAATGAGAAAAGAAAAAAGAGAAAAGAGAAAAGATGAGAAACGAGAAACGAGAAAAGAGAAAACAAGAGTAAAAAGAAAAGAAGACAAAAGAGAAAAGAGAACGGAGAAAGGAAAAGCTAGAGAAAAGAAGAGAAGAGAGAAAAGAAGACAAAAGAGAAAAGAAGAGAAAGGAGAATGAGAAAACAAGCGAAAAGAAGAGAAGAGAGAAAAGAAGAGAAAAGAGAAAAGAAGACAAAAGCAGGGAAAAGAAGAGCAAAGAGAAAAGAAGAGAAACGAGAAAAGAGAAAAGAACAGAAAACAGAAATCAGAAAAGAAGATAATAGAAGAGAAAAGAAGAGAAGTAAGAAAAAGAGAGAAAAGAAGACAAAAGAGAAAAGAAGAGAAAGGAGAATGAGAAAACAAGCGAAAAGAAGATAAGAGAGAAAAGAAGAGAAAAGAGAAAAGAAGACAAAAGCAGGGAAAAGAAGAGCAAAGAGAAAAGAAGACAAAAGCAGGGAAAAGAAGAGCAAAGCGAAAAGAAGAGAAACGAGAAAAGAGAAAAGGAGAGAAAACAGAAATGAGAAAAGAAGATAATAGAAGAGAAAAGAAGAGAAGTAAGAAAAGGAGAGAAAAGAAGACAAAAGAGAAAAGAAGAGAAAGGAGAATGAGAAAACAAGCGAAAAGAAGATAAGAGAGAAAAGAAGAGAAAAGAGAAAAGAAGACAAAAGCAGGGAAAAGAAGAGCAAAGAGAAAAGAAGAGAAACGAGAAAAGAGAAAAGAAGAGAAAACAGAAATCAGAAAAGAAGATAATAGAAGAGAAAAGAAGAGAAGTAAGAAAAGGAGAGAAAAGACAAAAGAGCAAAGAAGAGAAAGGAGAATGAGAAAAGAAGAGAAAACAGAAATCAGAAAAGAAGATAATAGAAGAGAAAAGAAGAGAAATAAGAAAAGGAGAGAAAAGAAGACAAAAGAGAAAAGAAGAGAAAGGAGAATGAGAAAACAAGCGAAAAGAAGATAAGAAAGAAAAGAAGAGAAAAGAGAAAAGAAGACAAAAGCAGGGAAAAGTAGAGCAAAGAGAAAAGAAGAGAAACGAGAAAAGAGAAAAGAAGAGAAAACAGAAATCAGAAAAGAAGATAATAGAAGAGAAAAGAAGAGAAGTAAGAAAAGGAGAGAAAAGAAGAGAAAGGGGTAAAAGAAAAAAGAAGAGAAAAGAAGACAAAAGAAGAGAAAAATAGACAAATAAAGAGAAAAGAGAAAAGAAGAGAAAAGAGAAAAGAAGGGAAAAGAAGAGAAAAGAAGAGTAAAAAGAAAAGAAGACAAAAGAAGAGTAAAAAGAAAAGAAGAGAAAAGAAGACAGAAGAGAAAAGAGAAAAGAAGAGAAAGGAGAATGAGAAAACAAGCGAAAAGAAGAGAAGAGAGAAAAGAAGAGAAAAGGGAAAAGAAGACAAAAGCAGGGAAAAGAAGAGAAAAGTGAAAAGAAGACAAAAGCAGGGAAAAGAAGAGCATAGAGAAAAGAAGAGAAACGAGAAAAGAGAAGAGAAAACAGAAAACAGAAGAGAAGATAATAGAAGAGAAAAAAGATAAGTAAGAAAAGGAGAGAAAAGAAGAGAAAAGAGAAAAGAAGAGAAAAGAAGACAAAAGAAGAGAAAAGAAGAGAAAAGTAGACAAATAAAGAGAAGAGTGAAAAGAAAAGAGAAAAGAAGAGAAAAGAAGGGAAAAGAAGAGAAAAGAGACAAGAGAATAGAAGAGAAAAAAAGAGAAACGGGAAATGCTTAAAGAAGAGAAAGGAAGAGACAAGAAGTGAGAAGAGAATAGAGAATTAAGAGAAAAGAAGAGAAAAGAGAAAAGAGAAAAGGAGAGAAAAGAAATAAGAAGTGAAAAGGAGTGAAAAGAAGAGAATAGAGAAATTTGTAAAGAAGAGAAAGGAAGAGTCAAGACGAGAAAAGAAAAAAGAGAAAAGAAGGGAAAATAAGACAAAAGAAGAGAAAAGAGAAAAGGTGCCGAAAGAAGAGAATAGAAGTGAAAAGAGAATAGAGAAATAAGAGAAAAGAAGAGAGAGGAGAAAAGAGAAATTAGGAAAGAGAAAAGAGACAAGAAGAGAAAAGAGAAAAGAAGAGAAATGAGAAACGAAGAGAAAAGAGAAAAGTAGAGAAAAGAAGAGAAATGAGAAAAGAAAAAAGAGAAAAGAGAAAAGATGAGAAACGAGAAACGAGAAAAGAGAAAACAAGAGTAAAAAGAAAAGAAGACAAAAGATAACAAAAGAGAAAAGAGAACGGAGAAAGAAAAAACTAGAGAAAAGAAGAGAAGAGAGAAAAGAAGACAAAAGAGAAAAGAAGAGAAAGGAGAATGAGAAAACAAGCGAAAAGAAGAGAAGAGAGAAAAGAAGAGAAAAGAGAAAAGAAGACAGAAGCAGGGAAAAGAAGAGCAAAGAGAAAAGAAGAGAAACTAGAAAAGAGAAAAGAAGAGAAAACAGAAATCAGAAAAGAAGATAATAGAAGAGAAAAGAAGAGAAGTAAGAAAAGGAGAGAAAAGAAGACAAAAGAGAAAAGAAGAGAAAGGAGAATGAGAAAAGAAGAGAAAACAGAAATCAGAAAAGAAGATAATAGAAGAGAAAAGAAGAGAAAGGAGAATGAGAAAACAAGCAAAAAGAAGATAAGAGAGAAAAGAAGAGAAAAGAGAAAAGAAGACAAAAGCAGGGAAAAGAAGAGCAAAGAGAAAAGAAGAGAAACGACAAAAGAGAAAACAAGAGAAAACAGAAAACAGAAAAGAAGATAATAGAAGAGAAAAAAGATAAGTAAGAAAAGGAGAGAAAGGAAGAGAAAAGAGAAAAGAATAGAAAAGAAGACAAAAGAAGAGAACAGAAGAGAAAAGTAGACAAATAAATAGAAAAGAGAAAATAAGAGAAAAGAAGGGAAAAAAAGAGAAAAGAGACAAGAGAAAAGAAGAGAAAAGAAGGGAAAAGAAGAGAAAAGAGACAAGAGAAAAGAAGAGAATAGAAGAGCAACGGGAAATGCTTAAAGAAGAGAAAGGAAGAGACAAGAAGAGAAAAGAGAAAAGAAGAGAAATGAAGACAAAAGAAGAGAAAAGATAAATGAAGGGAAGAGAGAAGAGAGAAAAGAAAAGAAAAGTAGACAAATTAAGAGAAAAGAGAAAGGAAGAGAAAAGAGAAAAGAAGAGGAAAGAAGGGAAAAGAAGAGAAAAGAGACAAGAGAAAAGAAGAGAAAAAAGAGAAACGGGAAATGCTTAAAGAAGAGAAAGGAAGAGACAAGAAGAGAAAAGAGAAAAGAAGAGAAAAGAGAAGAGAGAATAGAGAAAAGAAGAGAAAAGAGAAAAAAGAATAGAAGACAAAAGAAGAGAATTGAGAAAAGAAAAGGAGAAAAGAGAAAAGATGAGAAACGAGCAACGAGAAAAGAAGAGAAAAGAAGAGTAAAAGGAAAAGAAGAGAAAAGAAGACAGAAGATAAAAGAGAAAAGAAGAGAAAGGAGAATGAGAAAACAAGCGAAAAGAAAAGGAGAGAGAAAAGAAGAGAAAAGAGAAAAGAAGGCAAAAGCAGGGAAAATAGGAGCAAAGAGAAAAGAAGAGAAACGAGAAAAGAGAAAAGAACAGAAAACAGAAAACAGAAAAGAAGATAATAGAAGAGAAAAGAAGAGAATTAAGAAAAGGAGTGAAAAGAAGAGAAAAGAGAAAAGAAGAGAAAAGAAGACAAAAGAAGAGAAAAGAAGAGAAAAGTAGACAAATAAAGAGAAGAGAGAAAAGATAGAGAAAAGAAGAGAAAAGAAGGGCAAAGAAGAGAAAAGAAGAGAAAAGAGACAAGAGAAAAGAAGAGAAAAAAAGAGAAACGGGAAATGCTTAAAGAAGAGAAAGGAAGAGAAAAGAAGTGAGAAGAGAATAGAGAATTAAGAGAAAATAAGAGAAAAGAGAAAATAGAAAAGGAGAGAAAAGAAATAAGAAGTGAAAAGGAGTTAAAAGAAGAGAATAGAGAAATTTGTAAAGAAGAGAAAGGAAGAGTCAAGACGAGAAAAGAAAAAAGAGAAAAGAAGGGAAAATAAGACAAAAGAAGAGAAAAGAGAAAAGGTGCCGAAAGAAGAGAATAGAAGTGAAAAGAGAATAGAGAAATAAGAGAAAACAAGAGAGAGGAGAAAAGAAAAATTAGGAAAGAGAAAAGAGACAAGAAGAGAAAGGAGAAAAGAAGAGAAATGAGAAACGAAGAGAAAAGAGAAAAGTAGAGAAAAGAAGAGAAATGAGAAAAAAGAATAGAAGAGAAAAGAAGAGAATTGAGAAAAGAAAAAAGAGAAAAGAGAAAAGATGAGAAACGAGAAACGAGAAAAGAGAAAACAAGAGTAAAAAGAAAAGAAGACAAAAGAAGACAAAAGAGAAAAGAGAACAGAGAAAGAAAAAACTAGAGAAAAGAAGAGAAGAGAGAAAAGAAGACAAAAGAGAAAAAAAGAGAAAGGAGAATGAGAAAACAGGCGAAAAGAAGAGAAGAGAGAAAAGAAGAGAAAAGAGAAATGAAGACAAGAAGATAATAGAAGAGAAAAGAAGAGAAGTAAGAAAAGGAGTGAAAAGAAGAGAAAAGAGAAATGAAGAGAAAAGAAGACAAAAGAAGAGAAAAGAAGAGAAAAGTAGACAAATAAAGAGAAGAGTGAAAAGAAAAGTGAAAAGAAGAGAAAAGAAGTGAAAAGAAGAGAAAAGAGACAAGAGAAAAGAAGAGAAAAAAAGAGAAACGGGAAATGCTTAAAGAAGAGAAAGGAAGAGACAAGAAGTGAGAAGAGAATAGAGAATTAAGAGAAAAGAAGAGAAAAGAGAAAAGAGAAAAGGAGAGAAAAGAAATAAGAAGTGAAAAGGAGTGAAAAGAAGAGAATAGAGAAATTTGTAAAGAAGAGAAAGGAAGAGTCAAGACGAGAAAAGAAAAAAGAGAAAAGAAGGGAAAATAAGACAAAAGAAGAGAAAAGAGAAAAGGTGCCGAAAGAAAAGAATAGAAGTGAAAAGAGAATAGAGAAATAAGAGAAAAGAAGAGAGAGGAGAAAAGAGAAATTAGGAAAGAGAAAAGAGACAAGAAGAGAAAAGAGAAAAGAAGAGAAATGAGAAACGAAGAGAAAAGAGAAAAGTAGAGAAAAGAAGAGAAATGAGAAAAGAAAAAAGAGAAAAGAGAAAAGAAAAGAAACGAGAAACCAGAAAAGAGAAAACAAGAGTAAAAAGAAAAGAAGACAAAAGAGAAAAGAGAACGGAGAAAGAAAAAGCTAGAGAAAAGAAAAGAAGAGAGAAAAGAAGACAAAAGAGAAAAGAAGAGAAAGGAGAATGAGAAAACAAGCGAAAAGAAGAGAAGAGAGAAAAGAAGAGAAAAGAGAAAAGAAGACAAAAGCAGGGAAAAGAAGAGCAAAGAGAAAAGAAGAGAAACGAGAAAAGAGAAAAGAACAGAAAACAGAAATCAGTAAAGAAGATAATAGAAGAGAAAAGAAGAGAAGTAAGAAAAGGAGAGAAAAGAAGAGAAAGGGGTAAAAGAAAAAAGAAGAGAAAAGAAGACAAAAGAAGAGAAAAGTAGACAAATAAAGAGAAAAGAGAAAAGAAGAGAAAAGAGAAAAGAAGAGAAAAGAGAAAAGAAGAGAAAAGAAGGGAAAAGAAGAGAAAAGAGACAAGAGAAAAGTACAGAAAAGAGAAATCAGAAAAGAAGATAATAGAAGAGAAAAGAAGAGAAGTAAGAAAAGCAGAGAAAAGAAGAGAAAGGGGTAAAAGAAAAAAGAAGAGAAAAGAAGAGAAATGAGAAAAGAAGAGAAAAGAGAAAAGAAGAGAAAGGAGAATGAGAAAACAAGCGAAAAGAAGATAAGAGAGAAAAGAAGAGAAAAGAGAAAAGAAGACAAAAGCAGGGAAAAGAAGAGCAAAGAGAAAAGAAGAGAAATGAGAAAAGAGAAAACAAGAGAAAACAGAAAACAGAAAAGAAGATAATAGAAGAGAAAAAAGATAAGTAAGAAAAGGAGAGAAAGGAAGAGAAAAGAGAAAAGAATAGAAAAGAAGACAAAAGAAGAGAACAGAAGAGAAAAGTAGACAAATAAAGAGAAAAGAGAAAATAAGAGAAAAGAAGGGAAAAAAAGAGAAAAGAGACAAGAGAAAAGAAGAGAAAAGAAGGGAAAAGAAGAGAAAAGAGACAAGAGAAAAGAAGAGAATAGAAGAGCAACGGGAAATGCTTAAAGAAGAGAAAGGAAGAGACAAGAAGAGAAAAGAGAAAAGAAGAGAAAGGAGAATGAGAAAACAGGCGAAAAGAAGAGAAGAGAGAAAAGAAGAGAAAAGAGAAATGAAGACAAGAAGATAATAGAAGAGAAAAGAAGAGAAGTAAGAAAAGGAGTGAAAAGAAGAGAAAAGAGAAATGAAGAGAAAAGAAGACAAAAGAAGAGAAAAGAAGAGAAAAGTAGACAAATAAAGAGAAGAGTGAAAAGAAAAGTGAAAAGAAGAGAAAAGAAGGGAAAAGAAGAGAAAAGAGACAAGAGAAAAGAAGAGAAAAAAAGAGAAACGGGAAATGCTTAAAGAAGCGAAAGGAAGAGACAAGAAGTGAGAAGAGAATAGAGAATTAAGAGAAAAGAAGAGAAAAGAGAAAAGAGAAAAGGAGAGAAAAGAAATAAGAAGTGAAAAGGAGTGAAAAGAAGAGAATAGAGAAATTTGTAAAGAAGAGAAAGGAACAGTCAAGACGAGAAAAGAAAAAAGAGAAAAGAAGGGAAAATAAGACAAAAGAAGAGAAAAGAGAAAAGGTGCCGAAAGAAAAGAATAGAAGTGAAAAGAGAATAGAGAAATAAGAGAAAAGAAGAGAGAGGAGAAAAGAGAAATTAGGAAAGAGAAAAGAGACAAGAAGAGAAAAGAGAAAAGAAGAGAAATGAGAAACGAAGAGAAAAGAGAAAAGTAGAGAAAAGAAGAGAAATGAGAAAAGAAAAAAGAGAAAAGAGAAAAGAAAAGAAACGAGAAACCAGAAAAGAGAAAACAAGAGTAAAAAGAAAAGAAGACAAAAGAGAAAAGAGAACGGAGAAAAAAAAGCTAGAGAAAAGAAAAGAAGAGAGAAAAGAAGACAAAAGAGAAAAGAAGAGAAAGGAGAATGAGAAAACAAGCGAAAAGAAGAGAAGAGAGAAAAGAAGAGAAAAGAGAAAAGAAGACAAAAGCAGGGAAAAGAAGAGCAAAGAGAAAAGAAGAGAAACGAGAAAAGAGAAAAGAACAGAAAACAGAAATCAGAAAAGAAGATAATAGAAGAGAAAAGAAGAGAAGTAAGAAAAGGAGAGAAAAGAAGAGAAAGGGGTAAAAGAAAAAAGAAGAGAAAAGAAGACAAAAGAAGAGAAAAGTAGACAAATAAAGAGAAAAGAGAAAAGAAGAGAAAAGAGAAAAGAAGAGAAAAGAAGGGAAAAGAAGAGAAAAGAGACAAGAGAAAAGTACAGAAAAGAGAAATCAGAAAAGAAGATAATAGAAGAGAAAAGAAGAGAAGTAAGAAAAGCAGAGAAAAGAAGAGAAAGGGGTAAAAGAAAAAAGAAGAGAAAAGATGAGAAATGAGAAAAGAAGAGAAAAGAGAAAAGAAGAGAAAGGAGAATGAGAAAACAAGCGAAAAGAAGATAAGAGAGAAAAGAAGAGAAAAGAGAAAAGAAGACAAAAGCAGGGAAAAGAAGAGCAAAGAGAAAAGAAGAGAAATGAGAAAAGAGAAAACAAGAGAAAACAGAAAACAGAAAAGAAGATAATAGAAGAGAAAAAAGATAAGTAAGAAAAGGAGAGAAAGGAAGAGAAAAGAGAAAAGAATAGAAAAGAAGACAAAAGAAGAGAACAGAAGAGAAAAGTAGACAAATAAAGAGAAAAGAGAAAATAAGAGAAAAGAAGGGAAAAAAAGAGAAAAGAGACAAGAGAAAAGAAGAGAAAAGAAGGGAAAAGAAGAGAAAAGAGACAAGAGAAAAGAAGAGAATAGAAGAGCAACGGGAAATGCTTAAAGAAGAGAAAGGAAGAGACAAGAAGAGAAAAGAGAAAAGAAGAGGAAAGAGAAGAGAGAAAAGAGAAAAGAAGAGAAAAGAGAAAAAAGAATAGAAGACAAAAGAAGAGAATTGAGAAAAGAAAAAGAGAAAAGAGAAAAGATGAGAAACGAGAAACGAGAAAAGAAGAGTAAAAGGAAAAGAAGAGAAAAGAAGACGGAAGATAAAAGAGAAAAGAAGAGAAAGGAGAATGAGAAAACAAGCGAGAAGAAAAGGAGAGAGAAAAGAAGAGAAAAGAGAAAAGAAGACAAAAGCAGCGAAAAGAAGAGCAAAGAGAAAAGAAGAGAAACGAGAAAAGAGAAAAGAACAGAAAACAGAAAACAGAAAAGAAGATAATAGAAGAGAAAAGAAGAGAATTAAGAAAAGGAGTGAAAAGAAGAGAAAAGAGAAAAGAAGAGAAAAGAAGAGAAAAGAAGAGAAAAGAAGAGACAAGTAGACAAATAAAGAGAAGAGAGAAAAGAAAGAGAAAAGAAGAGAAAAGAAGGGCAAAGAAGAGAAAAGAAGAGAAAAGAGACAAGAGAAAAGAAGAGAAAAAAAGAGAAACGGGAAATGCTTAAAGAAGAGAAAGGAAGAGAAAAGAAGTGAGAAGAGAATAGAGAATTAAGAGAAAATAAGAGAAAAGAGAAAATAGAAAAGGAGAGAAAAGAAATAAGAAGTGAAAAGGAGTTAAAAGAAGAGAATAGAGAAATTTGTAAAGAAGAGAAAGGAAGAGTCAAGACGAGAAAAGAAAAAAGAGAAAAGAAGGGAAAATAAGACAAAAGAAGAGAAAAGAGAAAAGGTGCCGAAAGAAGAGAATAGAAGTGAAAAGAGAATAGAGAAATAAGAGAAAAGAAGAGAGAGGAGAAAAGAGAAATTAGGAAAGAGAAAAGAGACAAGAAGAGAAAGGAGAAAAGAAGAGAAATGAGAAACGAAGAGAAAAGAGAAAAGTAGAGAAAAGAAGAGAAATGAGAAAAAAGAATAGAAGAGAAAAGAAGAGAATTGAGAAAAGAAAAAAGAGAAAAGAGAAAAGATGAGAAACGAGAAACGAGAAAAGAGAAAACAAGAGTAAAAAGAAAAGAAGACAAAAGAAGACAAAAGAGAAAAGAGAACAGAGAAAGAAAAAACTAGAGAAAAGAAGAGAAGAGAGAAAAGAAGACAAAAGAGAAAAAAAGAGAAAGGAGAATGAGAAAACAGGCGAAAAGAAGAGAAGAGAGAAAAGAAGAGAAAAGAGAAATGAAGACAAGAAGATAATAAAAGAGAAAAGAAGAGAAGTAAGAAAAGGAGTGAAAAGAAGAGAAAAGAGAAATGAAGAGAAAAGAAGACAAAAGAAGAGAAAAGAAGAGAAAAGTAGACAAATAAAGAGAAGAGTGAAAAGAAAAGTGAAAAGAAGAGAAAAGAAGGGAAAAGAAGAGAAAAGAGACAAGAGAAAAGAAGAGAAAAAAAGAGAAACGGGAAATGCTTAAAGAAGCGAAAGGAAGAGACAAGAAGTGAGAAGAGAATAGAGAATTAAGAGAAAAGAAGAGAAAAGAGAAAAGAGAAAAGGAGAGAAAAGAAATAAGAAGTGAAAAGGAGTGAAAAGAAGAGAATAGAGAAATTTGTAAAGAAGAGAAAGGAAGAGTCAAGACGAGAAAAGAAAAAAGAGAAAAGAAGGGAAAATAAGACAAAAGAAGAGAAAAGAGAAAAGGTGCCGAAAGAAAAGAATAGAAGTAAAAAGAGAATAGAGAAATAAGAGAAAAGAAGAGAGAGGAGAAAAGAGAAATTAGGAAAGAGAAAAGAGACAAGAAGAGAAAAGAGAAAAGAAGAGAAATGAGAAACGAAGAGAAAAGAGAAAAGTAGAGAAAAGAAGAGAAATGAGAAAAGAAAAAAGAGAAAAGAGAAAAGAAAAGAAACGAGAAACCAGAAAAGAGAAAACAAGAGTAAAAAGAAAAGAAGACAAAAGAGAAAAGAGAACGGAGAAAGAAAAAGCTAGAGAAAAGAAAAGAAGAGAGAAAAGAAGACAAAAGAGAAAAGAAGAGAAAGGAGAATGAGAAAACAAGCGAAAAGAAGAGAAGAGAGAAAAGAAGAGAAAAGAGAAAAGAAGACAAAAGCAGGGAAAAGAAGAGCAAAGAGAAAAGAAGAGAAACGAGAAAAGAGAAAAGAACAGAAAACAGAAATCAGAAAAGAAGATAATAGAAGAGAAAAGAAGAGAAGTAAGAAAAGGAGAGAAAAGAAGAGAAAGGGGTAAAAGAAAAAAGAAGAGAAAAGAAGACAAAAGAAGAGAAAAGTAGACAAATAAAGAGAAAAGAGAAAAGAAGAGAAAAGAGAAAAGAAGAGAAAAGAGAAAAGAAGAGAAAAGAAGGGAAAAGAAGAGAAAAGAGACAAGAGAAAAGTACAGAAAAGAGAAATCAGAAAAGAAGATAATAGAAGAGAAAAGAAGAGAAGTAAGAAAAGCAGAGAAAAGAAGAGAAAGGGGTAAAAGAAAAAAGAAGAGAAAAGAAGAGAAATGAGAAAAGAAGAGAAAAGAGAAAAGAAGAGAAAGGAGAATGAGAAAACAAGCGAAAAGAAGATAAGAGAGAAAAGAAGAGAAAAGAGAAAAGAAGACAAAAGCAGGGAAAAGAAGAGCAAAGAGAAAAGAAGAGAAATGAGAAAAGAGAAAACAAGAGAAAACAGAAAACAGAAAAGAAGATAATAGAAGAGAAAAAAGATAAGTAAGAAAAGGAGAGAAAGGAAGAGAAAAGAGAAAAGAATAGAAAAGAAGACAAAAGAAGAGAACAGAAGAGAAAAGTAGACAAATAAAGAGAAAAGAGAAAATAAGAGAAAAGAAGGGAAAAAAAGAGAAAAGAGACAAGAGAAAAGAAGAGAAAAGAAGGGAAAAGAAGAGAAAAGAGACAAGAGAAAAGAAGAGAATAGAAGAGCAACGGGAAATGCTTAAAGAAGAGAAAGGAAGAGACAAGAAGAGAAAAGAGAAAAGAAGAGAAAAGAGAAGAGAGAAAAGAGAAAAGAAGAGAAAAGAGAAAAAAGAATAGAAGACAAAAGAAGAGAATTGAGAAAAGAAAAAGAGAAAAGAGAAAAGATGAGAAATGAGAAACGAGAAAAGAAGAGTAAAAGGAAAAGAAGAGAAAAGAAGACGGAAGATAAAAGAGAAAAGAAGAGAAAGGAGAATGAGAAAACAAGCGAGAAGAAAAGGAGAGAGAAAAGAAGAGAAAAGAGAAAAGAAGACAAAAGCAGCGAAAAGAAGAGCAAAGAGAAAAGAAGAGAAACGAGAAAAGAGAAAAGAACAGAAAACAGAAAACAGAAAAGAAGATAATAGAAGAGAAAAGAAGAGAATTAAGAAAAGGAGTGAAAAGAAGAGAAAAGAGAAAAGAAGAGAAAAGTAGACAAAAGAAGAGAAAAGAAGAGAAAAGTAGACAAATAAAGAGAAGAGAGAAAAGAAAAGAGAAAAGAAGAGAAAAGAAGGGAAAAGAAGGGAAAAGAAGAGAAAAGAGACAAGAGAAAAGAAGAGAAAAAAAAGAGAAACGGGAAATGCTTAAAGAAGAGAACGGAAGACGCAAGAAGTGAGAAGAGAATAGAGAATTAAGAGAAAAGAAGAGAAAAGAGAAAATAGAAAAGGAGAGAAAAGAAATAAGAAGTGAAAAGGAGTTAAAAGAAGAGAATAGAGAAATTTGTAAAGAAGAGAAAGGAAGAGTCAAGACGAGAAAAGAAAAAAGAGAAAAGAAGGGAAAATAAGACAAAAGAAGAGAAAAGAGAAAAGGTGCCGAAAGAAGAGAATAGAAGTGAAAAGAGAATAGAGAAATAAGAGAAAAGAAGAGAGAGGAGAAAAGAAAAATTAGGAAAGAGAAAAGAGACAAGAAGAGAAAAGAGAAAAGAGAAATGAGAAACGAAGAGAAAAGAGAAAAGTAGAGAAAAGAAGAGAAATGAGAAAAAAGAAGAGAAGAGAAAAGAAGAGAATTGAGAAAAGAAAAAAGAGAAAAGAGAAAAGATGAGATACGCGAAACGAGAAAAGAGAAAACAAGAGTAAAAAGAAAAGAAGACAAAAGAAGACAAAAGAGAAAAGAGAAAGGAGAATGAGAAAACAAGCGAAAAGAAGAGAAGAGAGAAAAGAAGACAAAAGAGAAAAGAAGAGAAAGGAGAATGAGAAAACAAGCGAAAAGAAGAGAAGAGAGAAAAGAAGAGAAAAGAGAAAAGAAGACAGAAGGAGGGAAAAGAAGAGCAAAGAGAAAAGAAGAGAAACGAGAAAAGAGAAAAGAACAGAAAACAGAAATCAGAAAAGAAGATAATAGAAGAGAAAAGAAGAGAAGTAAGAAAAGGAGAGAAAAGAAGAGAAAGGGGTAAAAGAAAAAAGAAGAGAAAAGAAGACAAAAGAAGAGAAAAGTAGACAAATAAAGAGAAAAGAGAAAAGAAGAGAAAAGAGAAAAGTAGAGAAAAGAGAAATCAGAAAAGAAGATAATAGAAGAGAAAAGAAGAGAAGTAAGAACAGGAGAGAAAAGAAGAGAAAGGGATAAAAGAAAAAAGAAGAGAAAAGAAGAGAAAAGAGAAAAGAAGAGAAAAGAAGGGAAAAGAAGAGAAAAGAGACAAGAGAAAAGAAGAGAAAAGAAAAACGGAAATGCTTAAAGAAGAGTAAGGAAGAGACAAGAAGAGAAAAGAGAAAAGAAGAGAAAAGAGAAAAAAGAATAGAAGACAAAAGAAGAGAATTGAGAAAAGAAAAAAGAGAAAAGATGAGAAGAGAGAAAAGAAGAGAAAAGAGAAAAGAAGACAGAAGCAGGGAAAAGAAGAGCAAAGAGAAAAGAAGAGAAACGAGAAAAGAGAAAAGAAGAGAAAACAGAAATCAGAAAAGAAGATAATAGAAGAAAAAAGAAGAGAAGTAAGAAAAGGAGAGAAAACAAGACTAAAGAGAAAAGAACAGAAAGGAGAATGAGAAAACAAGCGAAAAGAAGAGAAGAGAGAAAAGAAGAGAAAAGAGAAAAGAAGACAAAAGCAGGGAAAAGAAGAGCAAAGAGAAAAGAAGAGAAACGAGAAAAGAGAAAAGAACAGAAAACAGAAATCAGAAAAGAAGATAATAGAAGAGAAAAGAAGAGAAGTAAGAAAAGGAGAGAAAAGAAGAGAAAGGGGTAAAAGAAAAAAGAAGAGAAAAGAAGAGAAAAGAGAAAAGAAGACAAAAGCAGGGAAAAGAAGGGCAAAGAGAAAATAAGAGAAACGAGAAAAGAGAAAAGAAGAGAAAACAGAAATCAGAAAAGAAGATAATAGAAGAGAAATGAAGAGAAGTAAGAAAAGGAGAGAAAAGAAGACAAAAGAGAAAAGAAGAGAAAGGAGAATGAGAAAACAAGCGAAAAGAAGATAAGAGAGAAAAGAAGACAAAAGCAGGGAAAAGAAGAGCAAAGAGAAAAGAATACAAAAGCAGGGAAAAGAAGAGCAAAGTGAAAAGAAGAGAAACGAGAAAAGAGAAAAGGAGAGAAAACAGAAATCAGAAAAGAAGATAATAGAAGAGAAAAGAAGAGAAGTAAGAAAAGGAGTGAAAAGAAGACAAAAGAGAAAAGAAGAGAAAGGAGAATGAGAAAACAAGCGAAAAGAAGAGAAGAGAGAAAAGAAGAGAAAAGAGAAAAGAAGACAGAAGCAGGGAAAAGAAGAGCAAAGAGAAAAGAAGAGAAACGAGAAAAGAGAAAAGAAGAGAAAACAGAAATCAGAAAAGAAGATACTAGAAGAGAAAAGACGAGAAGTAAGAAAAGGAGAGAAAAGAAGACAAAAGAGAAAAGAAGAGAAAGGAGAATGAGAAAACAAGCAAAAAGAAGAGAAGAGAGATAAGATGAGAAAATAGAAAAGAAGACAAAAGCAGGGAAAAGAAGAGCAAAGAGAAATGAAGACAAAAGCAGGGAAAAGAAGAGCAAAGAGAAAAGAAGAGAAACGAGAAAAGAGAAAAGAAGAGAAAACAGAAATCAGAAAAGAAGATAATAGAAGAGAAAAGAAGATAAGTAAGAAAAGGAGAGAAAAGAAGAGAAAAGAGAAAAGAAGAGAAAAGAAGACAAAAGAAGAGAAAAGAAGAGAAAAGTAGACAAATAAAGAGAAGAGAGAAAAGAAAAGAGAAAAGAAGGGAAAAGAAGGGAAAAGAAGGGAAAAGAAGAGAAACGAGAAAAGAGAAGAGAAAACAGAAAACAAAAAAGAAGATAATAGTAGAGAAAAGAAGAGAAGTAAGAAAAGGTGAGAAAAGAAGACAAAAGAGAAAAGAAGAGAAAGGAGAATGAGAAAACAAGCGAAAAGAAGATAAGAAAGAAAAGAAGAGAAAAGAGAAAGAAGACAAAAGCAGGGAAAAGAAGAGCAAAGAGAAAAGAAGAGAAACGAGAAAAGAGAAAAGAAGAGAAAACAGAAATCAGAAAAGAAGATAATAGAAGAGAAAAGAAGAGAAGTAAGAAAAGGAGAGAAAAGAAGAGAAAGGGGTAAAAGAAAAAAGAAGAGAAAAGAAGACAAAAGAAGAGAAAAATAGACAAATAAAGAGAAAAGAGAAAAGAAGAGAAAAGAAGAGAAAAGAAGGGAAAAGAAGAGAAAAGAAGAGTAAAAAGAAAAGAAGAGAAAAGAAGAGTAAAAAGAAAAGAAGAGAAAAGAAGACAGAAGAGAAAAGAGTAAAGAAGAGAAAGGAGAATGAGAAAACAAGCGAAAAGAAGAGAAGAGAGAAAAGAAGAGAAAAGGGAAAAGAAGACAAAAGCAGGGAAAAGAAGAGAAAAGTGAAAAGAAGACAAAAGCAGGGAAAAGAAGAGCAAAGAGAAAAGAAGAGAAACGAGAAAAGAGAAGAGAAAACAGAAAACAGAAAAGAAGATAATAGAAGAGAAAAAAGATAAGTAAGAAAAGAAGAGAAAAGAGAAAAGAAGAGAAAAGTAGACAAATAAAGAGAAGAGTGAAAAGAAAAGAGAAAAGAAGAGAAAAGAAGGGAAAAGAAGAGAAAAGAGAAAAGGAGAGAAAAGAAATAAGAAGTGAAAAGGAGTGAAAAGAAGAGAATAGAGAAATTTGTAAAGAAGAGAAAGGAAGAGTCAAGACGAGAAAAGAAAAAAGAGAAAAGAAGGGAAAATAAGACAAAAGAAGAGAAAAGAGAAAAGGTGCCGAAAGAAGAGAATAGAAGTGAAAAGAGAATAGAGAAATAAGAGAAAAGAAGAGAGAGGAGAAAAGAGAAATTAGGAAAGAGAAAAGAGACAAGAAGAGAAAAGAGAAAAGAAGAGAAATGAGAAACGAAGAGAAAAGAGAAAACAAGAGTAAAAAGAAAAGAAGACAAAAGAGAAGAGAACGGAGAAAGAAAAAGCTAGAGAAAAGAAGAGAAGAGAGAAAAGAAGACAAAAGAGAAAAGAAGAGAAAGGAGAATGAGAAAACAAGCGAAAAGAAGAGAAGAGAGAAAAGAAGAGAAAAGAGAAAAGAAGACAAAAGCAGGGAAAAGAAGAGCAAAGAGAAAAGAAGAGAAACGAGAAAAGAGAAAAGAACAGAAAACAGAAATCAGAAAAGAAGATAATAGAAGAGAAAAGAAGAGAAGTAAGAAAAGGAGAGAAAAGAAGAGAAAGGGGTAAAAGAAAAAAGAAGAGAAAAGAAGACAAAAGAAGAGAAAAGTAGACAAATAAAGAGAAAAGAGAAAAGAAGAGAAAAGAGAAAAGAAGAGAAAAGAAGGGAAAAGAAGAGAAAAGAGACAAGAGAAAAGTAGAGAAAAGAGAAATCAGAAAAGAAGATAATAGAAGAGAAAAGAAGAGAAGTAAGAAAAGGAGAGAAAAGAAGAGAAAGGGATAGAAGAAAAAAGAAGAGAAAAGAAGAGAAAAGAAGGGAAAAGAAGAGAAAAGAGACAAGAGAAAAGAAGAGAAAAGAGAAACGGAAATGCTTAAAGAAGAGTAAGGAAGAGACAAGAAGAGAAAAGAGAAAAGAAGAGAAAAGAAAAAAAAGAATAGAAGACAAAAGAAGAGAATTGAGAAAAGAAAAAAGAGAAAAGATGAGAAGAGAGAAAAGAAGAGAAAAGAGAAAAGAAGACAGAAGCAGGGAAAAGAAGAGCAAAGAGAAAAGAAGAGAAACGAGAAAAGAGAAAAGAAGAGAAAACAGAAATCAGAAAAGAAGATACTAGAAGAGAAAAGACGAGAAGTAAGAAAAGGAGAGAAAAGAAGACAAAAGAGAAAAGAAGAGAAAGGAGAATGAGAAAACAAGCAAAAAGAAGAGAAGAGAGATAAGATGAGAAAATAGAAAAGAAGACAAAAGCAGGGAAAAGAAGAGCAAAGAGAAATGAAGACAAAAGCAGGGAAAAGAAGAGCAAAGAGAAAAGAAGAGAAACGAGAAAAGAGAAAAGAAGAGAAAACAGAAATCAGAAAAGAAGATAATAGAAGAGAAAAGAAGATAAGTAAAAAAAGGAGAGAAAAGAAGAGAAAAGAGAAAAGAAGAGAAACGAGAAAAGAGAAAAGAAGAGAAAACAGAAATCAGAAAAGAAGATAATAGAAGAGAAAAGAAGAGAAGTAAGAAAAGGAGAGAAAAGAAGAGAAAGGGGTAAAAGAAAAAAGAAGAGAAAAGAAGACAAAAGAAGAGAAAAATAGACAAATAAAGAGAAAAGAGAAAAGAAGAGAAAAGAAGAGAAAAGAAGGGAAAAGAAGAGAAAAGAAGAGTAAAAAGAAAAGAAGAGAAAAGAAGAGTAAAAAGAAAAGAAGAGAAAAGAAGACAGAAGAGAAAAGAGAAAAGAAGAGAAAGGAGAATGAGAAAACAAGCGAAAAGAAGAGAAGAGAGAAAAGAAGAGAAAAGGGAAAAGAAGACAAAAGCAGGGAAAAGAAGAGAAAAGTGAAAAGAAGACAAAAGCAGGGAAAAGAAGAGCAAAGAGAAAAGAAGAGAAACGAGAAAAGAGAAGAGAAAACAGAAAACAGAAAAGAAGATAATAGAAGAGAAAAAAGATAAGTAAGAAAAGAAGAGAAAAGAGAAAAGAAGAGAAAAGTAGACAAATAAAGAGAAGAGTGAAAAGAAAAGAGAAAAGAAGAGAAAAGAAGGGAAAAGAAGAGAAAAGAGAAAAGGAGAGAAAAGAAATAAGAAGTGAAAAGGAGTGAAAAGAAGAGAATAGAGAAATTTGTAAAGAAGAGAAAGGAAGAGTCAAGACGAGAAAAGAAAAAAGAGAAAAGAAGGGAAAATAAGACAAAAGAAGAGAAAAGAGAAAAGGTGCCGAAAGAAGAGAATAGAAGTGAAAAGAGAATAGAGAAATAAGAGAAAAGAAGAGAGAGGAGAAAAGAGAAATTAGGAAAGAGAAAAGAGACAAGAAGAGAAAAGAGAAAAGAAGAGAAATGAGAAACGAAGAGAAAAGAGAAAACAAGAGTAAAAAGAAAAGAAGACAAAAGAGAAGAGAACGGAGAAAGAAAAAGCTAGAGAAAAGAAGAGAAGAGAGAAAAGAAGACAAAAGAGAAAAGAAGAGAAAGGAGAATGAGAAAACAAGCGAAAAGAAGAGAAGAGAGAAAAGAAGAGAAAAGAGAAAAGAAGACAAAAGCAGGGAAAAGAAGAGCAAAGAGAAAAGAAGAGAAACGAGAAAAGAGAAAAGAACAGAAAACAGAAATCAGAAAAGAAGATAATAGAAGAGAAAAGAAGAGAAGTAAGAAAAGGAGAGAAAAGAAGAGAAAGGGGTAAAAGAAAAAAGAAGGGAAAAGAAGACAAAAGAAGAGAAAAGTAGACAAATAAAGAGAAAAGAGAAAAGAAGAGAAAAGAGAAAAGAAGAGAAAAGAAGGGAAAAGAAGAGAAAAGAGACAAGAGAAAAGTAGAGAAAAGAGAAATCAGAAAAGAAGATAATAGAAGAGAAAAGAAGAGAAGTAAGAAAAGGAGAGAAAAGAAGAGAAAGGGATAGAAGAAAAAAGAAGAGAAAAGAAGAGAAAAGAAGGGAAGTAAGAAAAGGAGAGAAAAGAAGAGAAAGGGATAGAAGAAAAAAGAAGAGAAAAGAAGAGAAAAGAAGGGAAAAGAAGAGAAAAGAGACAAGAGAAAAGAAGAGAAAAGAGAAACGGAAATGCTTAAAGAAGAGTAAGGAAGAGACAAGAAGAGAAAAGAGAAAAGAAGAGAAAAGAGAAAAAAGAATAGAAGACAAAAGAAGAGAATTGAGAAAAGAAAAAAGAGAAAAGATGAGAAGAGAGAAAAGAAGAGAAAAGAGAAAAGAAGACAGAAGCAGGGAAAAGAAGAGCAAAGAGAAAAGAAGAGAAACGAGAAAAGAGAAAAGAAGAGAAAACAGAAATCAGAAAAGAAGATACTAGAAGAGAAAAGACGAGAAGTAAGAAAAGGAGAGAAAAGAAGACAAAAGAGAAAAGAAGAGAAAGGAGAATGAGAAAACAAGCAAAAAGAAGAGAAGAGAGATAAGATGAGAAAATAGAAAAGAAGACAAAAGCAGGGAAAAGAAGAGCAAAGAGAAATGAAGACAAAAGCAGGGAAAAGAAGAGCAAAGAGAAAAGAAGAGAAACGAGAAAAGAGAAAAGAAGAGAAAACAGAAATCAGAAAAGAAGATAATAGAAGAGAAAAGAAGATAAGTAAGAAAAGGAGAGAAAAGAAGAGAAAAGAGAAAAGAAGAGAAAAGAAGAGTAAAAAGAAAAGAAGAGAAAAGAAGACAGAAGAGAAAAGAGAAAAGAAGAGAAAGGAGAATGAGAAAACAAGCGAAAAGAAGAGAAGAGAGAAAAGAAGAGAAAAGGGAAAAGAAGACAAAAGCAGGGAAAAGAAGAGAAAAGTGAAAAGAAGACAAAAGCAGGGAAAAGAGGAGCAAAGAGAAAAGAAGAGAAACGAGAAAAGAGAAGAGAAAACAGAAAACAGAAAAGAAGATAATAGAAGAGAAAAAAGATAAGTAAGAAAAGGAGAGAAAAGAAGAGAAAAGAGAAAAGAAGAGAAAAGAAGACAAAAGAAGAGAAAAGAAGAGAAAAGTAGACAAATAAAGAGAAGAGAGAAAAGAAAAGAGAAAAGAAGAGAAAAGCAGGGAAAAGAAGAGCAAAGAGAAAAGAAGAGAAACGAGAAAAGAGAAAAGAAGAGAAAACAGAAATCAGAAAAGAAGATAATAGAAGAGAAAAGAAGAGAAGTAAGAAAAGGAGAGAAAAGAAGAGAAAGGGGTAAAAGAAAAAAGAAGAGAAAAGAAGACAAAAGAAGAGAAAAATAGACAAATAAAGAGAAAAGAGAAAAGAAGAGAAAAGAAGAGAAAAGAAGGGAAAAGAAGAGAAAAGAAGAGTAAAAAGAAAAGAAGAGAAAAGAAGAGTAAAAAGAAAAGAAGAGAAAAGAAGACAGAAGAGAAAAGAGAAAAGAAGAGAAAGGAGAATGAGAAAACAAGCGAAAAGAAGAGAAGAGAGAAAAGAAGAGAAAAGGGAAAAGAAGACAAAAGCAGGGAAAAGAAGAGAAAAGTGAAAAGAAGACAAAAGCAGGGAAAAGAAGAGCAAAGAGAAAAGAAGAGAAACGAGAAAAGAGAAGAGAAAACAGAAAACAGAAGAGAAGATAATAGAAGAGAAAAAAGATAAGTAAGAAAAGGAGTGAAAAGAAGAGAAAAGAGAAAAGAAGAGAAAAGAAAAGAGAAAAGAAGAGAAAAGAAGGGAAAAGAAGAGAAAAGAGACAAGAGAAAAGAAGAGAAAAAAAGAGAAACGGGAAATGCTTAAAGAAGAGAAAGGAAGAGACAAGAAGTGAGAAGACAATAGAGAATTAAGAGAAAAGAAGAGAAAAGAGAAAAGGAGAGAAAAGAAATAAGAAGTGAAAAGGAGTGAAAAGAAGAGAATAGAGAAATTTGTAAAGAAGAGAAAGGAAGAGTCAAGACGAGAAAAAAAAAAGAGAAAAGAAGGGAAAATAAGACAAAAGAAGAGAAAAAAGAAAAGGTGCCGAAAGAAGAGAATAGAAGTGAAAAGAGAATAGAGAAATAAGAGAAAAGAAGAGAGAGGAGAAAAGAGAAATTAGGAAAGAGAAAAGAGACAAGAAGAGAAAAGAGAAAAGGAGAGAAATGAGAAACGAAGAGAAAAGAGAAAAGTAGAGAAAAGAAGAGAAATGAGAAAAGAAAAAAGAGAAAAGAGAAAAAATGAGAAACGAGAAACGAGAAAAGAGAAAACAAGAGTAAAAAGAAAAGAAGACAAAAGAGAAAAGAGAACGGAGAAAGAAAAAGCTAGAGAAAAGAAGAGAAGAGTGAAAAGAAGACAAAAGAGAAAAGAAGAGAAAGGAGAATGAGAAAACAAGCGAAAAGAAGAGAAGAGAGAAAAGAAGAGAAAAGAGAAAAGAAGACAAAAGCAGGGAAAAGAAGAGCAAAGAGAAAAGAAGAGAAACGAGAAAAGAGAAAAGAACAGAAAACAGAAATCAGAAAAGAAGATAATAGAAGAGAAAAGAAGAGAAGTAAGAAAAGGAGAGAAAAGAAGAGAAAGGGGTAAAAGAAAAAAGAAGAGAAAAGAAGACAAAAGAAGAGAAAAGTAGACAAATAAAGAGAAAAGAGAAAAGAAGAGAAAAGAGAAAAGAGAAAAGTAGAGAAAAGAGAAATCAGAAAAGAAGATAATAGAAGAGAAAAGAAGAGAAGTAAGAACAGGAGAGAAAAGAAGAGAAAGGGATAAAAGAAAAAAGAAGAGAAAAGAAGAGAAAAGAGAAAAGAAGAGAAAAGAAGGGAAAAGAAGAGAAAAGAGACAAGAGAAAAGAAGAGAAAAGAGAAACGGAAATGCTTAAAGAAGAGTAAGGAAGAGACAAGAAGAGAAAAGAGAAAAGAAGAGAAAAGAGAAATAAGAATAGAAGACAAAAGAAGAGAATTGAGAAAAGAAAAAAGAGAAAAGATGAGAAGAGAGAAAAGAAGAGAAAAGAGAAAAGAAGACAGAAGCAGGGAAAAGAAGAGCAAAGAGAAAAGAAGAGAAACGAGAAAAGAGAAAAGAAGAGAAAACAGAAATCAGAAAAGAAGATAATAGAAGAGAAAAGAAGAGAAGTAAGAAAAGGAGAGAAAAGAAGACAAAAGAGAAAAGAAGAGAAAGGAGAATGAGAAAACAAGCAAAAAGAAGAGAAGAGAGATAAGAAGAGAAAAGAGAAAAGAAGACAAAAGCAGGGAAAAGAAGAGCAAAGAGAAATGAAGACAAAAGCAGGGAAAAGAAGAGCAAAGAGAAAAGAAGAGAAACGAGAAAAGAGAAAAGAAGAGAAAACAGAAATCAGAAAAGAAGATAATAGAAGAGAAAAGAAGATAAGTAAGAAAAGGAGAGAAAAGAAGAGAAAAGAGAAAAGAAGAGAAAAGAAGACAAAAGAAGAGAAAAGAAGAGAAAAGTAGACAAATAAAGAGAAGAGAGAAAAGAAAAGAGAAAAGAAGGGAAAAGAAGGGAAAAGAAGAGAAACGAGAAAAGAGAAGAGAAAACAGAAAACAAAAAAGAAGATAATAGTAGAGAAAAGAAGAGAAGTAAGAAAAGGTGAGAAAAGAAGACAAAAGAGAAAAGAAGAGAAAGGAGAATGAGAAAACAAGCGAAAAGAAGATAAGAAAGAAAAGAAGAGAAAAGAGAAAAGAAGACAAAAGCAGGGAAAAGAAGAGCAAAGAGAAAAGAAGAGAAACGAGAAAAGAGAAAAGAAGAGAAAACAGAAATCAGAAAAGAAGATAATAGAAGAGAAAAGAAGAGAAGTAAGAAAAGGAGAGAAAAGAAGAGAAAGGGGTAAAAGAAAAAAGAAGAGAAAAGAAGACAAAAGAAGAGAAAAATAGACAAATAAAGAGAAAAGAGAAAAGAAGAGAAAAGAAGAGAAAAGAAGGGAAAAGAAGAGAAAAGAAGAGTAAAAAGAAAAGAAGAGAAAAGAAGAGTAAAAAGAAAAGAAGAGAAAAGAAGACAGAAGAGAAAAGAGAAAAGAAGAGAAAGGAGAATGAGAAAACAAGCGAAAAGAAGAGAAGAGAGAAAAGAAGAGAAAAGGGAAAAGAAGACAAAAGCAGGGAAAAGAAGAGAAAAGTGAAAAGAAGACAAAAGCAGGGAAAAGAAGAGCAAAGAGAAAAGAAGAGAAACGAGAAAAGAGAAGAGAAAACAGAAAACAGAAAAGAAGATAATAGAAGAGAAAAAAGATAAGTAAGAAAAAAAGAGAAAAGAGAAAAGAAGAGAAAAGAAGACAAAAGAAGAGAAAAGAAGAGAAAAGTAGACAAATAAAGAGAAGAGAGAAAAGAAAGAGAAAAGAAGAGAAAAGAAGGGAAAAGAAGAGAAACGTGAAAAGAGAAGAGAAAACAGAAAACAAAAAAGAAGATAATAGAAGAGAAAAGAAGAGAAGGAAGAAAAGGAGAGAAAAGAAGACAAAAGAGAAAAGAAGAGAAAGGAGAATGAGAAAACAAGCGAAAAGAAGATAAGAAAGAAAAGAGAAAAGAAGACAAAAGCAGGGAAAAGAAGATCAAAGAGAAAAGAAGAGAAACGAGAAAAGAGAAAAGAAGAGAAAACAGAAATCAGAAAAGAAGATAATAGAAGAGAAAAGAAGAGAAGTAAGAAAAGGAGAGAAAAGAAGAGAAAGGGGAAAAAGAAAAAAGAAGAGAAAAGAAGACAAAAGAAGAGAAAAATAGACAAATAAAGAGAAAAGAGAAAAGAAGAGAAAAGAAGAGAAAAGAAGGGAAAAGAAGAGAAAAGAAGAGTAAAAAGAAAAGAAGAGAAAAGAAGAGTAAAAAGAAAAGAAGAGAAAAGAAGACAGAAGAGAAAAGAGAAAAGAAGAGAAAGGAGAATGAGAAAACAAGCGAAAAGAAGAGAAGAGAGAAAAGAAGAGAAAAGGGAAAAGAAGACAAAAGCAGGGAAAAGAAGAGAAAAGTGAAAAGAAGACAAAAGCAGGGAAAAGAAGAGCAAAGAGAAAAGAAGAGAAACGAGAAAAGAGAAGAGAAAACAGAAAACAGAAAAGAAGATAATAGAAGAGAAAAAAGATAAGTGAGAAAAGGAGAGAAAAGAAGAGAAAAGAGAAAAGAAGAGAAAAGAAGACAAAAGAAGAGAAAAGAAGAGAAAAGTAGACAAATAAAGAGAAGAGAGAAAAGAAAAGAGAAAAGAAGAGAAAAGAAGGGAAAAGAAGAGAAAAGAGACAAGAGAAAAGAAGAGAAAAGAAGAGAAAATAGAAATGCTTCAAGAAGAGAAAAGAAGGGACATGAAGAGAAAAGAGTAAAGATGAGAAAAGAATACAAAAGAAGAGAAAAGAGAAATGAAGAGAAAAGAGAAAAGAACAGAAAAGAGGAAAGAAGAGAATATTCGAGAAAAGAAGAGAAAAGGGAAAAGGAGAGCAAAGAAGAGAACAGAAGGGAAAAGAGAATAGAGAATTAAGAGAAAAGAAGAGAAAAGAGAAAAGGAGAGAAAAGGAGAGAAAAGAGAAAAGAGAAAAGAAGAGAAAAGAAACAAGAAGTGAAAAGAACTGAAAAGAAGAGAATAGAGAAATTTGTAAAGAAGAGAAAGAAAGAGTCAAGAAGAGAAAAGAAAAAAGAGAAAAGAAGAGAAAATAAGACAAAAGAAGAGAAAAGAGAAAAGGAGCGGAAAGAAGAGAATAGAAGTGAAAAGAGAATAGAGAAATAAGCGAAAAGAAGAGAGAAGAGAAAAGAGAAATTAGGAAAGAGAAAAGAGCCAAGAAGAGAAAAGAGAAAAGAAGAGAAAAGAGAAACGAAGAGAATAGAAGAAAAAAGAAACGAAGTGAAAAGAAGTGAAAAGAAGAGATAAGAGAAATTTGTAAAGAAGAGAAAGGGAGAGTCAAGAAGAGAAAAGAGAAAAGAAGAGAAAATAAGACAAAAGAAGAGAAAAGAGAAAAGGAGAGGAAGGAAGAGAATAGAAGTGAAAAGAGCATAGAGAAATAAGCGAAAAGAAGAGAGAAGAGAAAAGAGAAATTAGGAAAGAGAAAAGAGCTAGGAAGAGAAAAGAGAAAAGAAGAGAAAAGAGAAAGGAAGAGAATAGAAGAGAAAAGAAACAAGAAGTGAAAAGAAGAGAAAAGAAAAATTTGTAAAGAAGAGAAAGGAAGAGTCAAGAAGAGAAAAGAAAAAAGAGAAAAGAAGAGAAAATAAGACAAAAAAGAGAAAAGAGAAATTAAGAGAAAAGAGAAAAGAAGAGAAAACAGAAAAGAAGAGAATATTAGAGAAAAGAAGATATAAGGGAAAAGGAGAGCAAAGAAGAGAACAGAAGTGAAAAGAGAATAGAGAATTAAGAGAAAAGAAGAGAAAAGAGAATATAGAAAAGCAGAGAAAAGAGAAAAGAGAAAAGAAGAGAAAAGAAACTAGAAGTAAAAAGAAGTGAAAAGAAGAGAATAGAGAAATTTGTAAATAAGAGAAAGGAAGAGTCAAGAAGAGATAAGAAAAAAGAGAAAAGAAGAGAAAATAAGACAAAAGAAGAGAAAAGAGAAAAGGAGCGGAAAGAAGAGAATAGAAGTGAAAAGAGAATAGAGAAATAAGAGAAAAAAAGAGAGAAGAGAAAAGGGAAATTAGGAAAGAGAAAAGAGCCAAGAAGAGAAAAGAGAAAAGAAGAGAAAAGAGAAACGAAGAGAATAGAAGAGAAAAGAAACAAGAAGTGAAAAGAAGTGCAAAGAAGAGATAAGAGAAATTTGTAAAGAAGAGAAAGGAAGAGTCAAGAAGAGAAAAGAGAAAAGAAGAGAAAAGAGAAATGAAGAGAAAAGAGAAAAGAAGAGAAAAGAAGAGAAAAGAGAAAAAAGAATAGAAGAGAAAAGAAGAGAATTGAGAAGAGAAAAAAGAGAAAAGAGAAAAGATGAGAAATGAGAAACGAGAAAAGAAGAGAAAAGAAGAGTAAAAAGAAAAGAAGAGAAAAGAAGACAAAAGAGAAAAGAGAAAAGAAGAGAAAGGAGAATGAGAAAACAAGCGAAAAGAAGAGAAGAGAGAAAAGAAGAGAAAAGAAGACAAAAGCAGGGAAAAGAAGAGCAAAGAGAAAAGAAGAGAAACGAGAAAAGAGAAAAGAAGAGAAAACGGAAATCAGAAAAGAAGAGAAAAGAAGAGAAGTAAGAAAAGGAGAGAAAAGAATAGAAAAGAGAAAAGAAAAAAGAAGAGAAAAGAAGACAAACGAAGACAAAAGAAGAGAAAAGATAAATGAAGAGATAAGAGAAGAGAGAAAAGAAGAGAATAGAAGAGAAAAGAGAAAAAAGAATAGAAGACAAAAGAAGAGAATTGAGAAAAGAAAAAAGAGAAAAGAGAAAAGATGAGAAACGAGAAACGAGAAAAGAAGAGAAAGGAAGACAAAAGAGAAAAGAGAAAAGAAGAGAAAGGAGAAAGAGAAAACAAGCGAAAAGAAGAGAAGAGAGAAAAGAGAAAAGAAGAGAAAAGCAGACAAAAGAAGAGAAAAGTAGACAAATAAAGAGAAAAGAGAAAAGAAGAGAAAAGAGAAAAGAAGAGAAAAGAAGGGAAAAGAAGAGAAAAGAGACAAGAGAAAAGAAACAAGAAGTGAAAAGAAGTGAAAAGAAGAGAATAGAAAAAATTGTAAAGAAGAGAAAGGAAGAGTCAAGAAGAGAAAAGAAAAAAGAGAATAGAAGAGAAAATAAGACAAAAGAAGAGAAAAGAGAAAAGGTGCCGAAAGAAGAGCATAGAAGTGAAAAGAGAATGGAGAAATAAGAGAAAAGAAGAGTGAAGAGAAAAGAGAAACGAAGAGAAAAGAAGAGAAAAGAGTAAAAAGAATAGAAGAGAAAAGAAGAGAATTGAGAAAAGAAAAAAGAGAAAAGAGAAAAGATGAGAAACGAGAAACGAGAAAAGAAGAGAAAAGAAGAGTAAAAAGAAAAGAAGAGAAAAGAGAAAAGAAGAGAAAGGAGAATGAGAAAACAAGCGAAAAGAAGAGAAGAGAGAAAAGAAGAGAAAAGAGAAAAGAGAAAAGAAGACAAAAGCAGGGAAAAGAAGAGCAAAGAGAAAAGAAGAGAAAACAGAAAACAGAAAAGAAGATAATAGAAGAGAAAAGAAGAGAAGTAAGAAAGGGAGAGAAAAGAAGAGAAAAGAAGAGAAAAAAGAAATGAGGAAAGAAGTGAAAAGTAGAGAAGAGAGAAAAAAGATAAGAAGAGAAAAGAGAAAAGAAGAGAAAAGACAAAAGAGAAAAGAAGAGAAAAGAGAACAGAGGAGAAAAGAAGAGAAAAGAGAAACGAGAAAAGAAGAGAAAACAGAAAGTGAAAGAAGAGAAAAGATAAAAGAGGAGAAAACAGAAAAGAAGAGGAAAGAAGAGAAAAAAAGAGAAAAGAGAAAAAAAGAGAAAAGAGAAATGAGAAAAGAAGGGAAGTGTAGCGAAAGGAAGAGAAAAAAAAGAAGAGAAAACAGAAAGAGAAAAGAAGAGAAAAGATAAAAGAAGAGAAAAGAGAAAAGAAGAGGAAAGAAGAGAAATGAAGAGAAAAGAGAGCAGAAGAGAAAAGAGAAAAGAGAAAAGAAGGGAAAAGTAGAGAAAGGAAGAGAAAAGAGAAAAGAAGAGAAAACAGAAAGAGAAAAGAAGAGAAAAGATAAAAGAAGAGAAAAGGGAAAAGAAGAGGAAAGAAGAGAAAAGAAGAGAAAAGAGAAAAGAAGTAAGAGAAAAGAGAAGAGAAGAGAAAGGAAGACAAAAGAAGAGAGAAGAGGAAAGAGAAAAGAAGAGAAAAGACGAGTAAAGAGAAAAGAAGAGAACAGAGAAAAAGAAAAGAGAAAAGGAGAGAATAGATGAGAAAAGAAGAGAAAAGAAGTAAAAAGAGAACAGAAGAGAAAAGAAGAGAAAAGATGTGAAAAGAGTAAAGAAGCGAAAAGAGAAAAGAAGAGAAAAGCAGAGAAAAGAAGAGAAAGCGAAAAGAGAAAAGAAGCGAAAAGTGAAAAGAGACAAGAGTAAAGAAGAGATAGAATAGAAAAGAAGAGAAAAGAGAAAAGAGAAACTTGGAAAGAGAAAAGAGCGAAGGAAAGAAAAGAGAAGAGAAGAGAAAAGAAGAGAAAAGGGAAAAGAAGACAACAGAGGAGAAAAGACAAAATATAAAAGAAGAAATTAGAAGAGAAAAGAAGAGAAAAGAGCAAAGTAGAGAAAAGAGAAAAGATACAGAGAAAAGAGAAAAGAAGAGAGAAGAAGAGAAAAGAACAGAAAAGCGAAAAGAAGAGAAAAGAAGACAAAAGATAAAATAGAAATGAATTGAAAAGAAGAGAAAAGAGAAATGAAGAGAAAAGAGAAAAGAAGAGAAAATAAGAGAAAAGTAGACAAAAGAGAAAAGAGAAAAGAGGAAAGAACAGATAAGAAGAGAAAAGAGAAATTCAAAAAGAAGAGGAAAGAAGAGAAAAGAGAAAAGAAGAGAAAAGAGAAACGAAGAGAAAAGTGAAAAGTGAAAAGTGAAAAGAAGAGAATAGAAGAGAAAAGAAGAGAAAAGAGTAAAGAAGAGAAAAGGATAGAAAAGAGAAAAGAGAAAAGAAGTGAAAAAGAGAAAAGAAGAGAAAAGAAGCGAAATTAGAAAAGAGAAAAGAAGAAAATTGAAGAGTTAACTGAAAAGAGATAAGAGAAAAGGGAAAAGAAGAGAGAAGACGAGAAAAGATAAAAGAAGAGAAAAGAGAAAAGTGAAAAGAGAAATGAAGTGAAAAGAAGAGAAAAAAGAAATGAGGAAAGAAGTGAAAAGTAGAGAAGAGAGAAAAAAGATTAGAAGAGAAAAGAGAAAAGAAGAGAAAAGACAAAAGAGAAAAGAAGAGAAAAGAGAACAGAAGAGAAAAGAAGAGAAAAGAGAAACGAGAAAAGAAGAGAAAACAGAAAGAGAAAGAAGAGAAAAGATAAAAGAGGAGAAAAGAGAAAAGAAGAGGAAAGAACAGAAAAAAAAGAGAAAAGAGAAAAAAGAGAAAAGAGAAATGAGAAAAGAAGGGAAGTGTAGCGAAAGGAAGAGAAAAAAAAGAAGAGAAAACAGAAAGAGAAAAGAAGAGAAAAGATAAAAGAAGAGAAAAGAGAAAAGAAGAGGAAAGAAGAGAAATGAAGAGAAAAGAGAGCAGAAGAGAAAAGAGAAAAGAGAAAAGAAGGGAAAAGTAGAGAAAGGAAGAGAAAAGAGAAAAGAAGAGAAAACAGAAAGAGAAAAGAAGAGAAAAGATAAAAGACGAGAAAAGAGAAAAGAAGAGGAAAGAAGAGAAAAGAAGAGAAAAGAGAAAAGAAGTAAGAGAAAAGAGAAAAGAAGAGAAAGGAAGAGAAAAGAAGAGAGAAGAGGAAAGAGAAAAGAAGAGAAAAGATGAGTAAAGAGAAAAGAAGAGAATGGAGAAAATAGAAAAGAGAAAAGGAGAGAATAGATGAGAAAAGAAGAGAAAAGAGAAAAGAAGTAAAAAGAGAACAGAAGAGAAAAGAGACAAGAGAAAAGAAGTGAAAAGAGTAAAGAAGAGAAAAGAAAAAAGAAGAGAAAAGCAGAGAAAAGAAGAGAAAGCGAAAAGAGAAAAGAAGCGAAAAGTGAAAAGAGACAAGAGTAAAGAAGAGATAGAATAGAAAAGAAGAGAAAAGAGAAAAGAGAAACTTGGAAAGAGAAAAGAGCGAAGGAAAGAAAAGAGAAGAGAAAAGAAAAGAAGAGAAAAGGGAAAAGAAGAGAAAAGTGAACAGAGAAAAGAAGAGAAAAGAAGAGAAAGAAAGAGAAAAGTTGAGAAAGGAAGAGAAAAGAAGAGAAAGGAAGAGAAAAGAAGAGAAAGGAAGAAAAAAGAAGAGAAAGGAAGAGAAAAGAGAAAAGCGAAAAGACAAAAGAGAAAAGAAGAAATAAAAATAGTAGGGAAAAGAGAAAAGAATTAAAAGAACAGAAAAGAGAAAAGAAGTAAGAGAAAAGAGAAAAGACGAGAAAAGTGAAAAGAGAAAAGCGAAAAGAAGAGAAAAGAAGTAAAATGAAGAGAAAAGAGAAGAGAAGTGAAAAGGGGAAAAAAAGAGAAACGAGAAAGAGAAAAGACGTAAGAACAGGAATGAAGTGAAAAGAAGAGAAGTGAGAAAAGACGAGAAAAGAAGAGAAAAGGGAAAAGAAGAGAAAGGAAGAGAAAAGAGAAAAGCGAAAAGAAGAGAACAGAGGAGAAAAAATAAAATTTAATAGAAGATATTAGAATAGAATAGAAGAGAAAAGATCAAAGTTGAGAAAAGAGAAAAGAATAAAGACAAAAGAGAAAAGAAGAAAAAAGAGAAATGAGAAAAGAAGAGAAAAGAACAGAAAAGAGAAAAGAAGAGAAATGAAGACAAAAGAGAAAAGAGAAATAAAGGGAAAAGAGAAAAGAAGAGAAAATAAGAGAAAAGCAGAGAAAAGAGAAAAGAGAAAAGAAGAAATAAGAAGAGAAAAGAGAAAAGAAGAAAATAGAGAAGAAGAGAAAAGAAGAGAAGTGAAGAGAAAAGAGAAAAGAGAAAAGAAGGGATAAGGAGAGAAAACAGAAAATAGAAAAGAATGGAAAAGAAGAGAAATGAAGAGAAAAGAGAAAAGAAGAGAAAAGTGAAAAGAGAAAAGTGATAAGAAGAGAAGAAGAGAAAAGAAGAGAAAACAGTAAAGAAGAGAAAAGAATAGAAAAGAAAAAAGAGAAAAGAAGAGAAAAGAAGAGTAAACTGAAAAGAGAAAAGAGAAAAGGGAAAAGAAGAGAGAAGACGAGAAAAGATAAAAGAAGAGAAAAGAGAAAAGTGAAAAGAGAAATGAAGTGATAAGAAGAGAAAAAAGAACAGAAGAGAAAAGAAGAGAAAAGAGAAAAGAAGAGTAAAAATAGAAAAGAAGAGTACAGAGAAAAGAGAAAAAATGAAAAGAGAAAAGAAGAATAAAGAGTAAAGAAGAGAAAAGAAGAGAAAAGGGAAAAGAGAAAAGAAGAGAAAAGAGAAAAGAAAAAAAGTGAAAAGAAGAGAAAAGAGAAATGAGAAAAGAAGAGAAAAGAGAAAAGAAGAGGAAAGAAGAGAAAATAGAAAGAGAAATGAAGGGAAAAGAAGAGAAAAGAGTAAAGAGAAATGTAGAGAAAAGAGAAAAGAAGAGAAAATAAGAGAAAAGAAGAGAAAAGAGAAAAGAAGTGATAAGAAGAGAAAAGAGAAAATAAGAGAAAAAAGAGAAGAGAAAACAACAGATAAAAAGAAAAATGAGGTAAGAGATAATAGAAAAGAAGAGAAAAGAAGAGAAAAGAGAAAATAAGAGATAAAAGGAAAGAGAAAAGAGAAAATAACAGATAAAAGGAAAGAGAAAAGAAGAGAAAAGTAAAAAGAGAAAAGTGAAAAGACGAGAATAGAAGAGAAAAGAAGAGAAAAGTGTAAAGAAGAGAAAAGAAGTGAAAAGAGAAAAGAAGTGAAAAGAGAAAACAAAAGAAAAGAAGAGAAATGAGAAAAGAAGAGAAAAGAAGTGAAAAGAGAAAAGCGAAAAGAAGACAACAGAGGAGAAAAGACAAAATATAAAAGAAGAAATTAGAAGAGAAAAGAAGAGAAAAGAGCAAAGTAGAGAAAAGAGAAAAGATAAAGAGAAAAGCAGAGAGAAGAAGAGAAAAGAAGAGAAAAGAACAGAAAAGCGAAAAGAAGATAAAAGAAGATAAAATAGAAATGAATTGAAAAAAAGAGAAAAGAGAAATGAAGAGAAAAGAGAAAAGAAGAGAAAATAAGAGAAAAGTAGACAAAAGAGAAAAGAGAAAAAAGGAAAGAACAGATAAGAAGAGAAAAGAGAAATTCAAAAAGAAGAGGAAAGAAGAGAAAAGAGAAAAGAAGAGAAAAGAGAAACGAAGAGAAAAGTGAAAAGTGAAAGAAGAGAATAGAAGAGAAAAGAAGAGAAAAGAGTAAAGAAGAGAAAAGGATAGAAAAGAGAAAAGAGAAAAGAAGTGAAAAAGAGAAAAGAAGAGAAAAGAAGAGAAATTAGAAAAGAGAAAAGAAGAAAATTGAAGAGTTAACTGAAAAGAGATAAGAGAACAGAGAAAAGAAGGAGAGAAAAGAGAAAAGAAGAGAGAAGACGAAAAAAGATAAAAGAAGTGTAAAGAAGACAAGAGGCAAAAGAAGAGGAAAGATTTCAAAAGAGAAAAGAAGAGAAAAGAAGATAAAAGAGATAGTGAGAGAAAAGAATGCAAAAGAAGAGTAAGGAGAAAGAGAAAAGAGAAAACAAGAGAAAAGAAGGTAAAAGAGAAATGAGAAAATAAGAGAAAAGAGAAATGAGAAATGAGAAAAGAAGAGAAAAGTAGAGAAAAGAGAAAAGAGAAAAGAAAAGAATAGAAAATGAGAGAAAAGATGAGAAAAGAGAAAAGAGAAAAGTGAAAAGTGAAACGAAGAGAATAGAAGTGAAAAGAAGAGAAAAGACTAAAGAAGAGAAAAGAATAGAAAAGAGAAAAGAGAAAAGAAGAGAAAAGAGAAAAGAAGAGAAAAGATGAGAAAAGACAAAAGAAGAGAAAAGATGAGAAAAGAGAAACGAGTAAAGAGAAAAGAAGAGAAATCAGCGGAAAAGAGAAAAGAAGAGAAAACAGAAAAGAAGAGTAAAGAGAATTGAGAAAAGAGAATAGAAGAGAAATGAAGGCAAAAGAGAAATGAGAAAAGAAGAGAAAAGAGATAAAGAGAAAAGAAGAGAAAAGAGAATAGAGAAAAGATAAAAGAAGAAAAAAGGTGCAGTTTGTTTCATTGAATGAAAGCATTAAGCTTGACACATTGAATGAATGAGAGAAGCTCTACTCATTGAATTAAGACGGTCAGTTTGGTTCATTGAGTGAAAGTGTGGAGTTTGATTGAGACAATGTGTGAAACCCGTGACATTTAATCAATGGCCGTCGCTCTACGCATTCATTTGGCAAGTGCAGCCTCTTTCTTTGAATGAACGTGTGCTGTTTCATTCACTAAATAAGCGTGTTACGTTTATTTCATTGAAACATTGAATGACGCTTGATACATTGAATCAATCATTAAAGTTCGATTCAAAGCCTTAAGCTTGACGCTATGTCTGAATGAGAGTCGCTCTACTCATTGAATTGACAAGTGCAGCCTCTTCCATTGAATTGAACGTGTGCAGTTTCATTCACTGCATAAGCGTGTTAAGCTGGTTTCATTGAAATATTGAATAACGCTTGATTCATTGAATCAATCATTAAAGCGTGATTAATGAATCAGTGAATGCAGTTCATTTCCTTAAATCAAGGCATTATGCTTGACGCATTGATTGAATGAGAGTCGCTCTACTCATTGAATTACACAAGTGCAACCTCTTTCATTGAATGAACGTGTGCACTTTCATTCACTAATAAATAAGCGTTTTAAGTTTGTTTCATTGAAACATTGATTCGTTTATTTCACTGAATCAATCATTAAATACAATCAATACAGTTCGTTTCATTGAATGAAAGCGTTAAGCTTGACGCATTGAATGAATGAGAGTCGCTCTACTCATTGAATACACAAGTGCAGCCTCTTTCATTGAATGAACGTGTGCAGTTTCATTCACTATAAAGCGTGTTAAGTTTGTTTCATTAAAACATTGATTCGTTGATTCACTGAATCAATCATTAAAGTTTGATTCCATGAATCAAAAATACAGTTTGTTTCATTGAATGAAAGCGTTAAGCTTGACACATTGAATGAATGATTTGAAGGTCTACTCATTGAATTAACACGTGCATTTTGTTTCATGGAGTGAATGTGTGCAGTTTGATTGAGGCAATGTTTGAAGCTGTTGACATTGAATGAATGAGTAGCTGTATGCATTGAATTGACAAATGCAGTTTGCTTCACGAACTAAAAGCGTGCACTCTGTTTGATTGAATCAATGCGTTAAGCTTGTGGCATGGAACGAATGAGAGTATCTCTACTCATTGAATTATCATGTGCAGTCTGTTTCATTGAATGAACGAGTGTACTAAATAAGTGAGTTTTGTTTGTTCCATTGAAACAAGGAATACGGTTTGATTCATTGAATCAATTATTGTAGAGTGATTCAATGATTCAATGAATGCAGTTTGTTTCATTAAATGAAAACGGTGAGCTTGACACTTTGAATGAATGAGAGAAGGTCTACTCATTGAATTAAGACGGGCAGTTTGGTTCATGGAGTGAAAGTGTGGAGTTTGATTGAGACAATGCGTGAAACTTGTGACATTTAATGAATGGCCGTTCATTATGAATGGCTCATTCATTTGGCAAGTGCAGCCACTTTCTTTGAATGAACGTGTGCAGTTTCATTCACTAAATAAGCGTATTCAGTTTATTTCATTGAAACATCGAATGACGTTTGATTCATTGAATCAGTCGTGAAAGTTCGATTCAATGAATTAATGAATGCAGTTCGTTTCATTGAATCAAAGCGTTAAGCTTGACGGATTGTCTGAATGAGAGCCGCTCTAGTCATTGAATACACCAGAGCAGCCTCTTTCATTGAATGAACGTGTGCAGTTTCATTCACTAAATAAGCGTATTCAGTTTATTTCATTGAAACATCGAATGACGTTTGATTCATTGAATCAGTCGTGAAAGTTCGATTCAATGAATTAATGAATGCAGTTCGTTTCATTGAATCAAAGCGTTAAGCTTGACGGATTGTCTGAATGAGAGCCGCTCTAGTCATTGAATACACCAGAGCAGCCTCTTTCATTGAATGAACGTGTGCAGTTTCATTCACTAAATAAGCGTGTTAAGTTCGTTTCATTAAAACATTGATTCGTTGATTCACTGAATCAATCATTAAAGTTTGATTCAATGAATCAAAAATACAGTTTGTTTCATTGAATGAAAGCGTTAAGCTTGACACATTGAATGAATGATTGAAGCTCTACTCATTGAATTAACACGTGCATTTTGTTTCATGGAGTGAATGTGTGCAGTTTGATTGAGGCAATGTTTGAAGCTGTTGACATTGAATGAATGAGTAGCTGTATGCATTGAATTGACAAATGCAGTTTGCTTCACGAACTAAAAGCGTGCACTCTGATTGAATCAATGCGTTAAGCTTGTGGCATGGAACGAATGAGAGTACCTCTACTCATTGAATTATCATGTGCAGTCTGTTTCATTGAATGAACGAGTGTACTAAATAAGTGAGTTTTGTTTGTTCCATTGAAACAAGGAATACGGTTTGATTCATTGAATCAATTATTGTAGATTGATTCAATGATTCAATGAATGCAGTTTGTTTCATTAAATGAAAACGGTGAGCTTGACACTTTGAATGAATGAGAGAAGGTCTACTCATTGAATTAAGACGGGCAGTTTGGTTCATGGAGTGAAAGTGTGGAGTTTGATTGAGACAATGCGTGAAACTTGTGACATTTAATGAATGGCCGTTCATTATGAATGGCTCATTCATTTGGCAAGTGCAGCCACATTCTTTGAATGAACGTGTGCAGTTTCATTCACTAAATAAGCGTATTCAGTTTATTTCATTGAAACATCGAATGACGTTTGATTCATTGAATCAGTCGTGAAAGTTCGATTCAATGAATTAATGAATGCAGTTCGTTTCATTGAATCAAAGCGTTAAGCTTGACGCATTGTCTGAATGAGAGCCGCTCTAGTCATTGAATACACAAGAGCAGCCTCTTTCATTGAATGAACGTGTGCAGTTTCATTCACTAAATAAGCGTGTTAAGTTCGTTTCATTAAAACATTGATTCGTTGATTCACTGAATCAATCATTAAAGTTTGATTCAATGAATCAAAAATACAGTTTGTTTCATTGAATGAAAGCGTTAAGCTTGACACATTGAATGAATGATTGAAGCTCTACTCATTGAATTAACACGTGCAAGAAGGAATAAGGTTGATTCATTGAATCAATTATTGTAGATTGATTCAATGATTCAATGAATGCAGTTTCTTTCGTTAAATGAAAACGGTGAGCTTGACACTTTGAATGAAAGAGAGAAGCTCTACTCGTTGAATTAAGACGGGCAGTTTGGTTCATGTAGTGAACGTGTGCAGTTTGAAAGAGACAATGCGTCAAACTTGTGCCATTGAACGTATGAGAGTAGCTCTACTCATTGAAGTGTCAAGTGCAGCCTATTTCATTGAATGAACATATGCCGTTTGGTTTACTAAATAAGGAAGATAGGTTTGTTCCATTGAAGCAAGGAATAAGTTTTGATTCATTGAATCAATGATTGTAGTTTGATTCAATGATTCAATGAATGCAGTTTGTTTAATTAAATGAAAATGGTCATCTTGGCAAAGTGAATGATGAGAGAAGGTCTACTTATTGAATTAAGACGGGCAGTTTGGTTCATGTAGTGAACGTGTGCAGTTTGAAAGAGACAATGCGTCAAACTTGTGCCATTGAACGTATGAGAGTAGCTCTACTCATTGAAGTGTCAAGTGCAGCCTATTTCATTGAATGAACATATGCCGTTTGGTTTACTAAATAAGGAAGATAGGTTTGTTCCATTGAAGCAAGGAATAAGTTTTGATTCATTGAATCAATGATTGTAGTTTGATTCAATGATTCAATGAATGCAGTTTGTTTCATTAAATGAAAATGTTCAGCTTGACAAAGTGAATGAATGAGTGAAGGTCTACTTATTGAATTAAGACGGGCAGTTTGGTTCATGGAGTGAAAGGGTGGAGTTTGATTGAGACAATGCGTGAAACTTGTGACATTTAATGAATGGCCGTCGCTCTACTCATTCATTTGGCAAGTGCAGCCACTATCTTTGAATGAACGTGTGCAGTTTCATTCACTAAATAAGCGTGTTCAGTTTATTTCATTGAAACATCGAATGACGTTTGATTCATTGAATCAAGCGTTAACGTTCGATTCAATGAATCAATGAATGCAGTTCGTTTCATTGAATCAAAGCGTTAAGCTTGACGCATTGTCTGAATGAGAGTCGCTCTAGTCATTGAATACACCAGAGCAGCCTCTTTCATTGAATGAACGTGTGCAGTTTCATTCACTATAAAGCGTGTTAAGTTTGTTTCATTAAAACATTGATTCGTTGATTCACTGAACCAATCATTAAAGTTTGATTCAATGAATCAAAAATACAGTTTGTTTCATTGAATGAAAGCGTTAAGCTTGACACATTGAATGAATGATTGAAGCTCTACTCATTGAATTAACACGTGCAAGAAGGAATAAGGTTGATTCATTGAATCAATTATTGTAGATTGATTCAATGATTCAATGAATGCAGTTTCTTTCGTTAAATGAAAACGGTGAGCTTGACACTTTGAATGAAAGAGAGAAGCTCTACTCGTTGAATTAAGACGGGCAGTTTGGTTCATGTAGTGAACGTGTGCAGTTTGAAAGAGACAATGCGTCAAACTTGTGCCATTGAACGTATGAGAGTAGCTCTACTCATTGAAGTGTCAAGTGCAGCCTATTTCATTGAATGAACATATGCCGTTTGGTTTACTAAATAAGGAAGATAGGTTTGTTCCATTGAAGCAAGGAATAAGTTTTGATTCATTGAATCAATGATTGTAGTTTGATTCAATGATTCAATGAATGCAGTTTGTTTAATTAAATGAAAATGGTCAGCTTGGCAAAGTGAATGATGAGAGAAGGTCTACTTATTGAATTAAGACGGGCAGTTTGGTTCATGTAGTGAACGTGTGCAGTTTGAAAGAGACAATGCGTCAAACTTGTGCCATTGAACGTATGAGAGTAGCTCTACTCATTGAAGTGTCAAGTGCAGCCTATTTCATTGAATGAACATATGCCGTTTGGTTTACTAAATAAGGAAGATAGGTTTGTTCCATTGAAGCAAGGAATAAGTTTTGATTCATTGAATCAATGATTGTAGTTTGATTCAATGATTCAATGAATGCAGTTTGTTTCATTAAATGAAAATGTTCAGCTTGACAAAGTGAATGAATGAGTGAAGGTCTACTTATTGAATTAAGACGGGCAGTTTGGTTCATGGAGTGAAAGGGTGGAGTTTGATTGAGACAATGCGTGAAACTTGTGACATTTAATGAATGGCCGTCGCTCTACTCATTCATTTGGCAAGTGCAGCCACTTTCTTTGAATGAACGTGTGCAGTTTCATTCACTAAATAAGCGTGTTCAGTTTATTTCATTGAAACATCGAATGACGTTTGATTCATTGAATCAAGCGTTAACGTTCGATTCAATGAATCAATGAATGCAGTTCGTTTCATTGAATCAAAGCGTTAAGCTTGACGCATTGTCTGAATGAGAGTCGCTCTAGTCATTGAATACACCAGAGCAGCCTCTTTCATTGAATGAACGTGTGCAGTTTCATTCACTATAAAGCGTGTTAAGTTTGTTTCATTAAAACATTGATTCGTTGATTCACTGAACCAATCATTAAAGTTTGATTCAATGAATCAAAAATACAGTTTGTTTCATTGAATGAAAGCGTTAAGCTTGACACATTGAATGAATGATTGAAGCTCTACTCATTGAATTAACACGTGCATTTTGTTTCATGGAGTGAATGTGTGCAGTTTGATTGAGACAATGTGTGAAGCTGTTGACATTGAATGAATGAGTAGCTGTATTCATTGAATTGACAAATGCAGTTTGCTTCACGAACTAAATGTGTGCAACCTGTTTGATTGAATCAATGCGTTAAGCTTGTGGCATGGAACGAATGAGAGTACCTCTACTCATTGAATTATCAAGTGCAGTCTGTTTCATTGAATGAACGAGTGTACTAAATAAGTGAGTTTTGTTTGTTCCATTGAAACAAGGAATAAGGTTTGATTCATTGAATCAATTATTGTAAATTGATTCAATGATTCAATGAATGTAGTTTGTTTCATTAAATAAAAACGGTGAGCTTGACACTTTGAATGAATGAGAGAAGGTCTACTCATTGAATTAAGACGGGCAGTTTGGTTCATGTAGTGAACGTGTGCAGTTTGATCGAGACAATGCGTGAAACATGTGCCATTGAACGAATGAGAGTAGCTCTACTCATTGAAGTGTCAAGTGCAGCCTATTTCATTGAATGAATGGATGCCGTTTGGTTCACTAAATAAGGGAGATAAGTTTGTTCTTTTGAAGCGAGGAATAAGTTTTGATTCATTGAATCAATGATTGTAGTTTGATTCAATGATTCAATGAATGCAGTTTGTTTCATTAAATGAAAATGTTCAGCTTGACAAAGTGAATGAATGCGAGAAGGTCTACTTATTGAATTAAGACGGGCAGTTTGGTTCATGGAGTGAAAGGTTGGAGTTTGATTGAGACAATGCGTGAAACTTGTGACATTTAATGAATGGCCGTCGCTCTACTCATTCATTTGGCAAGTGCAGCTTCTTTCTGTGAATGAACGTGTGCAGTTTCATTCACTAAATAAGCGTGTTAAGTTTATTTCATTGAAACATCGACTGACGTTTGATTCATTGAATCAATCGTGAAAGTTCGATTCAATGTATCAATGAATGCAGTTCGTTTCATTGAATCAAAGCGTTAAGCTTGAATGAGAGTCGCTCTAGTCATTGAATGCACAAGAGCAGCCTCTTTCATTGAATGAACGTGTGCAGTTTCATTCACTAAATAAGCGTGTTAAGTTTGTTTCATTAAAACATTGATTCGTTGTTTCACTGAACCAATCCTGAAAGTTTATTCAATGAATCAAAAATAAACTTTGTTTCATTGAATGAAATCGTTAAGCTTGACACATTGAATGAATGATTGAAGGTCTACTCATTGAATTAACACATGCATTTTGTTTCATGGAGTGAATGTGTGCAGTTTGATTGAGACAATGTGTGAAGCTTGTGACATTGAATGAATGAGTGGCTGTATTCATTGAATTGACAAATGCAGTTTGCTTCACGAACTAAATGTGTGCAATCTGTTTGATTGAATCAATGCGTTAAGCTTGTGGCATGGAACGAATGAGAGTACTTCTACTCATTGAAGTGTCAAGTGCAGCCTGTTTCATTCAATGAACGAGTGTACTAAATAAGTGAGTTTTGTTTGTTCCATTGAAACAAGGAATGAGGTTCGATTCATTGAATCAATTATTGTAGATTGATTCAATGATTCAATGAATGCAGTTTGTTTCATTAAATGAAAGCGTTAAGCTTGACACATTGAATGAATGATTGAAGCTCTACTCACGTGCATTTTGTTTCATGGAGTGAATGTGTGCAATTTGATTGAGACAATGTGTGAAGCTTGTGACATTGAATGAATAAGTGGCTGTATTCATTGAATTGACAAATGCAGTTTGCTTCACGAACTGTGTGCAATCTGTTTGATTGAATAAATGCGTTAAGCTTGTGGCATGGAACGAATGAGAGTGCTCATTGAATTATCATGTGCAGTCTGTTTCATTGAATGAACGAGTGTATTAAATAAGTGAGTTTTGTTTGTTCCATTGAAACAAGGAATGAGGTTTGATTCATTGAATCAATTATTGTAGATTGATTCAATGATTCAATGAATGCAGTTTGTTTCATTAAATGAAAACGGTGAGCTTGACACTTTGAATGAATGAGAGAAGGTCTACTCATTGAATTGACAAGTGCAGTCTCTTTTATTGAATGAAAATGTGCAGTTTCATTCACTTAATAAGCGTGTTTAGTTTGTTTCATTGAAATATTGAATAACGTTTGGTTCATTGAATCAATCATTAAAGTTTGATTCAATGAATCTGTGAATGTAGTTCGTTTCGTTGCGTCAAGGCATTATGCTTGACGCATTGAATAGGTTTGTTCCATTGAAGCAATGCATAATCAATGATTGTAGTTTGATTCAATGATTCAATGAATGCAGTTTGTTTCATTAAATGAACGCGTGCAGTTTATTTCATTGAATGAATGGCAAAAGCTTGATTCATTGGAATAGGACTTGCAATGTTCCTCATCGATTGAATGCTTGCAGTTTGATTCATTAATTGCATGAATGCAGTTCAATTCCCTCCACATATGAGTGAAGTTTGTACAATTAACTCAATGGTTACGTTTGATTCTTTGAATCAATGATTGAAATATGAATCAATGGTTGAACTATTCTCAGCTCGTCCCCCTTACGCTATCCCAAAATCATCCATGTGCTTATCTAAGGAATGTTTAAATCTGCCTAACGTTGCTGAGCTGACTACATTAGCATTCCACGTCCTTACCATTCTCTGAGCAAAGTACCTGCCTCTGACATCTGTCTTAAATCTATCACCCCTCAATTTGTAAATATGCCCCCTCGTACAAGCTGACGTTATCATCCTAGGAAAAAGACTTTCACTGTCTACCCTATCCAATCCTCTGATCATCTTGTATGTCTGTATCAAATTCCCTCTTAATCTTCTTTTTTCAAATGAGAACAGACCCAAGTCTCTCAGCCTTTCCTCATAAGAACTTCCTTCCAGACCAGGCAATATCCTGGTAAATCTCTTCTGCACCTTTTCCAATGCTTCCACATTCTTCCTGAAACATGGGGACCAGAACTGTACACAATATTCCAAGTGTGATCGCACCAGCATTTTTTATAGTTGGCAGCTCCGGAACAATCCCTCTACAAATGAAACCTAACACACCGTATGCCTCTTTAACAGAGAGCTGAAAATCCATTAGTCATCTTTACCTCATGGAGGGTTCCTTTTGAGGATTCATTGGAATCTCTCCACTGCCAGCAGAGAAGGGAATTCAGCAAAGTCCAACTGTTCCAGGAAGAAACCCCATTGCCTGCAGCATCTGTGAGGCAGAATAACAATTGAGACCATCTCAACTTCCTTTTGCCATGAAATTAACTATTATTTGGACAAAGCTCTTCCAAACTATTTTCTGGAGAGTTTTTTTTATGTTTGCTTTCAGACGTATGTGTGTGCGCGTGCCTCAAATTTATCCGAAAATAAATAATGATACACATATTGTCAATGTCCAAACTATACGTCATTTATCTTTCCATCATTTTTCAAGTAACTTTGCTTTGGTTTTAGATTATTTATTTTTACAAATTTAAGAAACCTGCCTAACACTGTACCTGACCCAGTCTGAGACGAATATCATTTGCCATATCACACACTTTGTTACATTGGTAATTTGTTGTGAGCAATGGAGGAATGGGACTAGAAAAAGAAACAATGACTCTAAAACCTCGATAGGAACAGAGATAAGGAGATTGGAGAAATTCTCCAATGACCGTCTGAGTTGGAATTCTCTTCCCCACAGGTCTGTGTGATTGTATTTATTCAAAAATGTGTCAGATGGGCAATTTAGCATGGCCAATCCACTAAAGGTCTGTGGGTGGAATCGGGGCACCTGGAGGAAACATTTGCAGACAGGGGGTGAATGTGAAAACTCAATACAAACAGTATTCAGTGTAGAAGCAAACTGGGCCCCTGGTACTGTGAGACAGTTGTGGTAACCACTGAGACACAATGCCACTCTGTTGTCTTTCCCTTAGGCATCTGTTGATGAAATTGCGGGGCACACCCATCTCTGGACTCATAGCAGAAGCAGGAATGCAAAGGTTAGAACAAAGAGTCTTACCTCAAATTCAACCCAAACTCTGGGTCAGATATGTAGTTGATACCTTTGTAATCATTAAAAACACAGAAATAGAGAACACACACCGGATCATCAACACCACACTCACAAGAATTCGATTCAGTAGAGAGGAAGAAAAGGACAACCAACTCCCATTCCGAGATGTGATGGTACAGAGAACACCGAATAGAGAATTCACCACAAAGGTATTACAGGAAAGCCACACACACAGACCAAGTCCTAAACTACGAAAGCAACCACCCCAACACACACAAAAGAAGTTGCATCAAGACACTGTTCAAAAGGGCCACAACACACTGCAGCACACCAGAGGAAGTGCTGCAAAAAGAGGAAGAAGAACACCTCTACAATATATTCGCCAAAAATGGATACCCGCACAATTTCAGCAACAGATGCCTAAGGGAAAGATAACGGAATGAGGACATGTCACAACCCAAAGGACTAGCCACACTACCATACATCAAAAACATTTCTGAACTGACAACCAGACTACTACGACCACTAGGACTCATAACAGTACACAAACCAACAGCCACTCTCAGACAACAACTCACCAGGATGAAGGACCCGATACCCAGCATGAGCAAAACCAATGTAGCGTACAAAATCCCATGCAAGGACTGCACAAAACACTACATAGGATAAATAGAAAGACAGCTAACGATCCGCATCCACGAACACCAACTAGCCACGAAACGACATGACCAGCTATCCTTAGTAGCCACACACTCCGATGACAAGCAAATGAGTTTGACTAGGACAACACTACTATTATAGGACAAGCCAAACAGAGAACAGCCAGGGAATTCATAGAGGCATGGCACTCATCCACAGATTCAATCAATAAGCACATTGACCTGGACCCAATATACTGGCCACTGCAGCGGACAGCTGGAACTGACAACCGGAAGTGGCAGATACAAATCACTATAAATGCCGGAGGAAACATCACAGAAGCGCTTCACAGGAGGCTCCCAACCATTGAGGATGTCACCTAGACAGGGGACGAAATGTCTGAAACATAAATTCCCAGCTCGTCGAATAGAACCACAACAACGAGCACCCAAGCTACAAATCTTCTCCCAAACTTTGAATTATTTGTGGCTCCCTCATAAAAGATCTCAACTTCATCACGCTGTCAATTCACCTAAATATGAAAAACAAGAGACTGGAATTCCCAATTCTTCCTCTGCAACAACATCTGTAGAACAGGTAAAAAAATCAAGGTTTGTTTCTGGTATTCATAAATATTAATGATATTAATGTGGGAGATGAAGTGTGTTGGAGGATGATAAACAATGTTGTGGATGACACAATGGGTCACGGTGAGGTGGATGCTCATGCTGGATGGGTCACGGTGAGGAGGAACGTGTTAGGTTACAGGAGGGTACAAACTGATTGTTCAGATGACCAGATCAATGACCGATAAAAATTAACACTGAAATATGTGAGATGCTGCACTTTGCAAGAAGTAACAAGACAAGACAGAATTCAAACCATGAAGATAGGCTTGTCTCGCTTTTGGATCAGAGAAGGGTATGGAGTGAACCTGACAGAGGTGTATAAGAGCATGAGAGGTATGGGCAGAGTGAACAGACAACAGCAGTTCCCCTTCGTCAAAGGGTTAAAAACAAGGGACACATGTTTGTGCAATATGTTTTGAATCCAGAGGATGGTATGTGTCTTGAATGCATTGCCTTGGAGGGTAGTTCAGGAAGGTAACCTCACAAACTTTATAAAACACTTGTACCAGCACTGCACCACTTGTGTTGCAGACTCGGTGGGCCTGGTCTTTACGACATGATTCCATGTGGTGGCTGCCATGAAAGCTCTGATACATTCTGAAGCACCAACCAACGGTACTTGTTGGTTTGCTCTGGCGAACTGTGCTCAGTAAGTGGCGAGATTAGAAACCACCATCATTCTTTGGAATATCAGTACTTATTCAACCTAGGACAGCCCAGCCATCTCTGAAAACATCCATGTTAATTCACATGCTCAGTGCAAGAATCCTCCAACATCAGCACCACCATTAATCCAGCTGTTTGACACCATTATTTTAAGGACACCAATAACATAGGAACAGTCATTATTATATAGACTTGTATCTGTAACGTTGCTATTTCTCAGAAAAATAATAAATTCCATCCCATACATTTGATTTGACAATGAGTCAGTTTCCCTGTGTTTTCCTGCGAGTATTCATCACAGCATGGCGGCTTGCTTAACACTCCATCTACCTCCAGTAATACTTACTCCCAGTTAAACCAGCACATGAGATGCATTGCTGGTACTCCATCTCACCAGTCACTTGGATGGACCAACACCAACTGCACTGGAACATCTCAAGGGCAATTAATGCTTGTCTAGCTCAATTAAGATCCCAAATCAATGAAAAGACAATCGGATGTTCCATAATTATTCAAAAATGTAGAGATTTTTTATTGCTCTGATGAGTTTGCCGCTGTGTTTATAGTTGTGTTATCTATGTCCATGAAACCATTTTGTACATATATTAAAAGAACAAAAAAAATCGCTCAGTTCACAGACAATACAAGACAGTGCAGCATTTAAGCAAAATCTGCCGGGGCATAGTGGGTTATAGTTCTTCAGATAACTGGAAATAATGTACGTTGGTGTTTTGTGGCTGGCGTAGATGTATTGGGCTGAAGGTTCTGTTTATATGCTGCATGACTAGCACTTTAATTGTTGAAAACAGAGAATGTAGTCTCACTATTTGCATAGCTTGGGATCATCAAATGGTGAGGAATGCAATCTCCAAGGTCACACATCACACTAACTTGAAGCTATATCATTGTCCCTTCACTATCAAATGGTTCAGAATCCTGTTTCTCTCTTTGTAATATGTCTGTTAGTGTTCCTGCACCACAAAAATCCCCGTGTTAATCATCATATTCTGAATAGAAATTACACATAGGCAACAGAATGCTGGCCTTGCTAATGAAACTCATTTCACAAAAACAACTGAAAGGAATGTGCAGAATTAAAGTTATCCATTCAACCCAATCTGATTTCTAAAGCAGTTTCAAGGCAGGCTTTCACTTTGCGCTATGCTCCTGATCTTTCTCCAAAACCATGAAGCTTTCCTGCATGCTTTTGAGTGCTGTTTAAAAGTCACATATGGAAAGCTGTGCCTAATAGTCTGAAAGGAAAAGTCTTCATGGTCATGAGAATCATCTCATAATCGTTCATTATCTAAAGCCAACAGAAATGCAGAAACTAGCATCAGGAGTAAGTCACCAATACAGCTCCATCATGCAACAATATCTTGGATGATCTGATTGCGACCTTAATCACACGTTCCTCTTTTGATCTTACAATGTTCGTGCATCATTCTTAGTCAAGAATGTGCCTGCCTCTGCCTTAGGAATATTTAATGTTTTATCCTCCATTACTATCTGGGAAGAGACTTCACAAATACACAACACTTTGAGAGAGTTAAAACAACCAACATCTTCTTTACTGAGATATTCTTCAGTTTTATAGCCAATCAACTCCTGGTAATCTCTCACACAAGCTGAAATATTGTTTTAGAATTCAACTTGAAAAGACTTTGAGTGCACTGACACTATTTTCTATGATGCTCCATACAACAATATTTTTCTTTTCACTTGATTCCCCTTAATCTCTTTATAGACTCAAATCCTCTTCACATCTTGCTTTCCGAACAATTTCAAATGCCTGCATTCTTCCCTATAATACAGACAGAATATTTGGCCAAAGAAATAGATTGTGGCCACATTCCAATGGAATGACAATGTAATATTTTTAATCAATGTCTAAACTATTAACTTGAGACAATGGTAAAGTGTTTTGCAGTCCCATCACTCAGTTCCCGAAACTAAAGATAGGGACAGAATGTGTGGAATGTGTGTGGGTAGAATTGATGAATTGGTGAAAAACCATAGTTGGAGTTATGTACATGTCTACAAATCGTAGTCAGGAGCTAGGGCGGAGGACAGATCAGGAGGTAGAAAAGATGTATAGGAAAGGCAAAGTTACAGTGATTGAGCTGGACTGGGAAAATCAGGTTGGTAATGGTTTGCAACAAAAGGAATTTGTAGAATGTCTACGAGATGACATTTTGGAGCAGCTTATGGTGCAGACAACGAGAGAATGGGAAATACTGGATTTAGTGTTGTGCAATGAGACAGACTTGATAAGGGAGCTTAAGGGAAAGAAACCTTTATGAGGCAGTGATCATAATATCACTGAACCTACTCTTCAACTTCAGAGGGAGAAGATAGAGTCAGCATTTACAATATTACCGCTGAATAAAAGCAAAAGCAAAAGGGAGGAACTGGGTTGAATTGACTGGGAGAGTAAGCTAGCAGGAAAGGCAGTGGAACAGTAATGGCGGGAGTTTCTGAGAGTAATTCAAGAGACGCAGCAAAGATTCATCCCAAGCTAAAGGAAGCATGGTATAGGGAGGATGAGGCAACAATGGATGACAGGGGAATCAGGGTTAGTGTAAAAGCAGAAGAGAAATCAGATAACATGGCAAATGCCAATGGAAAAAACAAAGGATTTGAAAGCTTACAAATATCTGTAGAGGATAACAAAATAAAAATAGGAGGAAGAAGATTAAATATGAGAGTAAGCTAGCCATTAATATAAAATAAGACTGTAAGAGTTTCTTTAAATATATAAAGGGCAAAAGAGAGGCAGAAATAGACATTCGGACGTGGAATATGATGCTAGAGATATAGTAATGGGAAACAATAAATGGCTGAGAAACTGAACAAATATTTCATGTCAGTTTTCACAGTGAAAGACACGAATAGTATCCCACAAATTCAAGACAGCAAGGGGGCAGAGCTTATTAGGAGAAGGTGCTCGATAAACCAAATGGGTAAATAAACAAAACCAAATGGACGATATCCCAGAGTTAAAAGGGAGATAGCTGAAGAAATAATTGAGACATTTGTGGTGATTTTGCATGAATTTCTAGAATCAGGGAGAGGCTAGAAGACTAGAAAGTTGCAAACGTGACAACATCTTTAAAATGGGAATAAGATAAAAGGCAGAAAGTGACAGACAAATGAGCCTAACCTCAGTCGTGTGTAAGATCCTGGATTCCATTGTGACGTATGAGTTTTCTGAATACTTACAAGTGAATTGTAAAATTGAGCAAAGTTAGTATGGCTTAATCAAAGGGACGTCATGCCTCATAAATCTGTAAGAGTTATTTGAGGATGTAACAAACAATTGAGACAAAGAAAATCCAGTCGATGTTATCCACCTGGACTTCAAGAAGGACTTTGACTAGGTGCCACTCACATGGCTGCTGAGTAAAATAAGACCCCATTTTGTTTGAGGTCAGTTACTAGTACGTGCAGAAGCTTGGCTGTCTGGGAGCAAGTAGAGAGTGGGGATAAAAAGGTCCTTCTCAGGATAGCAGCCGATGACAACTGGTGTTCCAGATGGCTGTGTTGGGACCACAACTTTTTGCTTTGTGCATTAACAATCTACATTAAGGAACTGAGTGTATTCTGGCTAGGTTTTTAGATGATATAAAGGTAGGTAGAGGGACAAGCAGCTTTGAGATGGCAGGGAGGCTGCAAAAGGATTTAGACAGGGTAGGAGTGTGGGCAAAGAAGTGGCAGATGGAGTACGACTTGGGAAAGCGTGAGGTGATGCACTTTGTGAGGAGGGAGAGAGGCATGGTCTATTTTATAAATGGAGAGAAAATTCAGAAATCTGAATAGCAAAGAGAGTTGCGAGTTCTCGTACAGTATTGCCTCAAGGTAAACTTGCAGGTTGAGTCAATAGTTAGGAAGGTGTTGCATCTGACGCACAGTTTGTTTAAATTCTTCCATTCAGCAAAAGAACTGAGTCAACTCTTACAAACAATAATATATGTTTATTGAGCGCACTCAATGTCACTACAATAAAATTTAGTATAAAGTATAAAGTAATAAAAAATACTGCAAACTGTCTTATGTTTTAACTTAGCTTTGGCTGATGGTGTACCACCACACTAGAACTTGGCTGGGCTCCACGTGGTGATGCCTTCTTATTCTTCTAATGGTCTTGGAGTTGTTTTCTTTCTCAGTTGTTATTCTCCAGTTGCTGTACTCTGTGGGGTTTTGAGTTGATTCTTATCCTTCCAAGTCTTCAAGCCCTTGGGAGGGTATGGAGGATCTTCCAATGTCATAATCAAGTTCATTAACCCTGATCAATCAGACTCAACCAGGAGTTGGCACATTGATGACCCAAAGGCAACATTCCATTGTCCCATTCAAATCCAATTTCAGGTGGGTATTGCAGGGTCTGTAGCTGTCAGATTCTTTTGCAAACCGTCTGTGGGGAGCTGCAGCTTGCCTGGATTCTGCAGCATATGGATTAGCAGAGAGTTTACTCAAGGCCAGGATCCATTTCCCAGCATGCTTTAATAATTGTTCATTTTTATAACTTTGTGGTAGGTTTATTAATGTCCATCGCACGTTCATTTTTTTTCTGTTGGCCTATCCGGTCAGAAAGACAAATATAGTGATGACATTTATTTTGAGAGGATTGGACATTAAAGCAGGGTTTAATCAGAGCCTTGTGAGGTTTTACAAGGCTCTGATTAGACCATGTTTGGAGTATTTTGCGAAAGTGTCATTTAAGATATATCCAGATAGATACATGAATGGATTGGAAGCAAAGGGATACAAACCCTTAGAAAACAGGTGACAGGTTTAGACAGACGATCTGGATCGGTGCAGGCTTGGAGGGCTGAAGGGCTGGAATTTTATTTGTTTTTCGTTCTTTATTAAACATTTTAATAATTGCAAGTTTTCAATTTATTATATGCTACAATTTAGTAACATAAACCATTTATTTGACCATGCATATCAAATTATTGTCATTTCCAAATTAGAATCATAGTCATGGAGTCGTAAAGCATGGAAACAGACCCTTCGGTCCAACCTGTCCATGCCGACTAGGTATCCTAACCAAATCTAGTCTCACTTGGCAGCAGTCATCCAAACCCTTCCTATTCATATACCCATCCAGATGCCTTTTAAATGTTACAATTGTACCAGCCTCCACCACTTGTTCTGGCAGCTCATTCCATTCATCTGTGTGAAAAAGATGCCCCTTAGGTCGCTTTTATATCTTTTCCCCTCTCACCCGAAATGTATGCCGTCTAGTTCTGGACTCCTCCACACCAGGGAGAAAATCTTGTCTATTTATCCTATTTATCCCATCATGATTTTATAAACCTCAATAAGGTCTCACCTCAGCATCTGATGCTCCAGGGAAAACTCCCTGAGCCTATTCAGCCTCTCCCCATAGCTCAAAGGCTCCAGCGCTGGCAACATCCTTGCAAATCTTTTCTGAATCTTTTCAAGTTTCACAACTTCCTTCTGATAGGAAGGAGACCAGAATTGCACGTAATCCAAAAGTGGCCTAAACAACGTCCTGTGCAGCCACAGCATGAGTTTCCAACTCCTGTACTCAATACTCTGACCAGTAAAAGAAATCATATGAAGCGTCTTCTTCACTATCTTATCTATCTGCGACTCTACTTTCAAGGAACAATTAAACTGCACTCCAAGGTCTCTTTGTTCAGCAACACTCACAAGGACTTTACCATTAAGTGTATAAGTCCTGCTAAGATTTGCTTTCTGAAAATGTAGCACCTCGCATTTATCTGAATTAAACTCCATCTGCCACTTCTCAGCCCATTGACCCATCTGATCAAGATCCTGTTGCAATCCGATGTAACCTTCTTCGCTGTCCACTACACCTCCAATTTCGGTGTCATCTGCAAACTTACTAACTACGCTCTTACGCTCACATCTAAATCATTTATGCAAATGATGAAAAATAGTGGACCCAGCACCGATCCTTGTGGCACTCCACTGGTCACAGGCCTCCAATGTGATAAACAATCCTCCACAACCACCCTCTGTCTTCTACCTTTGAGACAGTTCTGTGTCCAAATGGCTAGTTCTCCCTGTATTCCATGACATCTAACCTGGCTAACCAACCTTCCATGGGGAGCCTTGTCGAAAGACTTACTGAAGTTCAAATAAATCACGTCCACCACTCTGCCCTCATCAATCATCATTGTTACTTCTGCAAAAAACTCAATTAAGTTTGTGAGACATGATTTTCCACTCACAAAGCAATGTTGACTATCCCTAATCAGTCCTTGCTTTTCTGAATACATGTACATCCATGTTCACTCCAAGAACTTGCCCACCAGCGCTGTCAATCTCACTGCTCTATAGTTCCCTGGCTTGTCCTTACCAACTTTCTTATACAGTGGCACCACATTCGCCAACCTCCAGTCCTCTGGCACCTCATCTGTGACTATCGATAATACAAATATTTCAGTAACAGGCCCAGCAATCTTTTCCCTGGCTTCCCATAGAGTCCTTGGGTACACCTGATTCGGTCCTGGGGATTTATCCACTTTTATGCGTTTCAAGACATCTAGCAGATGCTCCTCATTAATATGAACATTTTTGATGATATCACCATTTATTTCCCTAGATTCTATATCTTCCACGTCCTTTTCCACAGTAAACATTGATGCCAAATCTCTCCCATCTCCTGCGACTCAACACAAAGGCTTCTTTGCTGATCTTTGAGGAGGCCCTATTCTTTCCCTATTTACCCTTTTGTCCTTAATGTATTTATAAAATCTTTTTGCATTTTCCTTAATTCTATTTGCCAATGCTATCTCATGTCCCCTTTTTGCCCTCCCGATTTCCCTCTTAAGTATACTCATACTGCCTTTGTACTCTTCTAAGGATTCACTTGATCTATCTGACATATGCTCGCTTCTTTTTCTTAATCAGACCCTCAATTTCTTTGAATCATCCAGCATTCCCTATACTTACCAGCCTTTCCTTTCACCACAACAGGCATATTGGACTCTCATTACCTCATTTCTGAATTCTTCCTACTTTTCAGCTGTCCCTTTATCTGCGAACATCTGCCCCCAGTCAGCTTTTGAAAATTTTGCCTAATATCATCAAAATTGGCCTTACTCAAATTTAGAACTTTAACTTTTAGATCTGGTCTATACTTTTTCATTACTATTTTAAAACTAATAGAATTGTTGGCAAATAGCTGAAGCTCGCACATTTCAGTGAGAAATTAAATCGATTAATTATATTTAAATGCGTCAGAATGGTAATTCTATCTGATTGTTCCATCGTTTGCTCACTTGGAATATGTAATCAGTCAGAGGTCAACCACTTTGCAAATGATATGGCGAAAATGTATGCATTGAATACTGAGATTCACTGTGTAATTGTGATCACCAGAATACTCAGACAACATGTTCTTTTTCGGTACAAAACAAAATGAGCTTTCTTTACATTTGTGCAATAAAATAGTGTAAGGTGTTCATATTTTAGTTCTGTCAATATAGAATCAACTTAATTGTTTTCAGAGATGATGGAATCATTGTTCAGTTGAATAATTGTAGTTCGTTGCCCAATTTATATACATGGTAAACACCTGATTATTGGTCAGGTCAGTAAACCCACCACGTCGCAATCATGACTGACATTAAAAATGGATTCCAAAAGGCCTGAAATCAGGCACCGTAACACAGGACCTCACAGGTGCCTGTGACACTCAGTGAGACTCTGGCCTGCTTCTGAATCCGTCCAGAGAGTTTCCAACCTGGGTCAGGGCAGTCATTCAAACATTCCCTCACAGAGAATCATATGGATTCCACTTTGGGCAGGAGGAAACTGGCCAACAGACTATCACTATCCTCAGTGTAGTTACAAATACTGTCTAAACTAGATACCAATGATTGACCGGGAACCAGGTCTTACATATTCATCTTCAGTCACAGCCTGACCCAGAGGGCAGTTGTATGAACATAAAGTGTCAGAATCACATGGTATTGCTTATGGTGCTGACATCTGGCATGTCCCCCATACTCCATACATCTGCTCCATGGACCAGACACTGGGTGAAAATGTTCACATTTGACAGTCTTCTGCAGCATCTTGTGTCTCAGAGTGAATCCTCTGAAACTATATTCAATAAATGTACCTTCACATTCACCAAAATAAAATTGTACATCTCTGTGGATGGTCAGATATTAATACATGGGTCACCCAACAGAATGTACCTGAAGAAACCAGGAGCTAACGGCAATACAAAAATCAGTTTAACAACTGAACTTGGTGGATTTTGTCTGTTCTAGGTAACCACACATATTATGTTGACACTAAGGTGAATGTCAATATATGCACACCATAACTGGAAGTCTTGGTCTATGGCCCCTCACACACCTCACTCCCTCACACATTCACCAACTGATGAGATTCCACAAGCTGAGTGAACCTTGGAACATAGAACAGTACAGCACAATAAGATCCCTTCAGCTCTCAATGTTTTGCCGACTTTTTATCCTACTCTAAGATCAGACTAATCTACATAACATTCCATGTACTAACTTCCATGTGCCTATCCAAGAGTCTTATTGAATATCCCTAACGTATCTGACTCTACTATCTCTGATGGCGTTGCATTCCGCCCACCCACCACTCTCTGTGTAATGTACCTAGCTCTGACATCTCCCCGAAACATTCCTCCAATCGCCTTAAAATTATGTCCCTTGTTGATAGCCATTTCCACCATGGGAAAAGACTCTGGCTATCCAATCTTTGCCTCTCAACATCTTGTACACCTTAATCAAGTCACTTCTCATTCTTCTTCACTCCAGGGAGAAAAGCCCTAGTTCCCTCAAACTTTCTTCGCAAGACATATCCTCCAGTCCTGGCAGCATCCTGGTAAATCTCCTCTGCACATTCTCTGAGGCTTCCACATGTTTCCTATACTGAAGCAACCAGAACTGAACAAAATATTCCAAGTGTGGTTGAACCACAGCTTGAAAAAGCTAATCATTAATCTCGTCCTCTTAAACTCAATCCCCCTGCTAATGAAAGCCAACATACCATCACCTACTTAACAACCCTATCAAATTGGGTGGCAACTTTGTGGGAACTATGGACATGGACCCCAAGATCCCTGTGTTTCTCCCACATTGCCAAGACTTCTTCATTTAACCCTGTATTCTGTATGCAAATGCAACCTTCCAAAGTAAATCACTTCACACTTTTTAAGGTTGAACTCTATCTGCAACTTATCAGCCCAGCTCTGCATCCTGTCAAGGTCCTGTTGCAACCTTCAACAGCCCTCTACACTATCCACAACTCCATCAACCTTCGTGTAATTGGCAAACTTACTAACCCACCATTCCACTTCCTCATCAAAGTTATTTATTAAAATCACAAAGAGCACAGGTACCAGAGCCGTTCCCTGTGGAACACCACTGGTCACTGAGCTCCAGGCTGAATACTTTCCATCTGTTACCTCCCTCTGTCTTCTATGGGCCAGCCATGCCTGTATCCAGACAGCCAAGTTTCCCTGTATCCCATGCTTCCTTACCTTCTGAATGAGCCTACAATGGGGAACATTATCAAACACCTTGTTAAAATTTGTGTTCACCACATCAACTGGTCTACCTTCATCAACATGTTTTTTTCACATCTTCAAAGAATTCAATAAGGTTTGTGAGGCATGACCTGCTCCTCACAAAGCCATGCTTACTATCTCTAATCAAACTATCGTTTTCTAAGTAATTGTAAATCCTGTCTCTCAGAATTGTCTCCAATACTTTGCCCACCACTGATGTAAGACTGACTGTGCTATCATTCCCAGGGTTATCCATAGTCCCTTCCCTGAACAAGGGAATAATATTTGCCCCCCTCCAATCATCTGGCACTACTCTAGTCATAGAGTCATTGAGATGTACATTGTGGAAACAGACCCTTCGGTCCAACCCGTCCATGCTGACCAGTTATCATCACCAAAGGCACACCAATCTCTTCGATCACTTCCTGGAGTAACCTCGTGTATCCCGATCTGGTCCCGGGGATTTATCTATCCTTATGGTTGTACTTCAATCAGTCTGTACTTCCCCTTAACTTGTCTATACCATGTCCAACCAACTGATTTGCTGCTTTATTTCAGTGCAATATACAGTGCTACTTTCATGAGCAAGTATGGTTCCCAACATCCTACGGAACACGGAATAAAAAAAGAAATGCACCAACGCTTTATTGATAAAGAGCTCATGCCCGAACCATCGACTCTCCTGCTCTTCGGATGCTGCCTGACCTGCTGTGCTTTTCCAGCACCACACTTTTTGACTCTGATCTCCATCATCCGCAGTCCTCACTTTCTCCATTACTGAGGGCTGTCCCCTCTGCACACTGAGTGGGGAATTAACCATCAGAACCTCATTGTATGTGGAGCTGACTGCTCTGTTCTGGAAAGTTGCACTTGATGCATACATTTTTTCAAAAAGAAATTACAATTCAACAGATATTGATTCAGTCCCAGAGTTACAATTTTGGTTCATGGTTTGGGCAGCCTGATAACAAATAGTGAATGATTGAGGAACTCCGAGGCACAGAGTATTCCAGGTGTTATATTCCAGCTTATGTTAATGCTGCGAGTATTATCAGACAGACTGTTGTGACAATGGCATGAGATGACATGTGGAGGTGGAAAATTCTTGCTATCACAGAGACGTGGTTGAGGGAGGTCAGGGCTAACAACTGTTGTACTGGAATGATAGGCAGGACAGGAGAGGGTGTTAAAGAGGAGGTGACGTTGCATTATTAATTAAGGAACAGTTACTGCTGTCAGGAGGGATGATATCTTGAACCTGTCTTCAAATGAGGCTTTATTGATCGAGGTTAGGTCCAAACGATCTCAGACACACTGCTGGGATATACAGGAGAAGATATATAACCAATTCACTGAGGTGTGTAAAACCCAATTCACTAAGGTGTGAAGGAAAGCAAGGCTGAAGATGTAACAGAGATAGGAAAGCAAGGGTAGAAATGTTATAGAGATAGGAAATCAAAGGTAGAAATGTTACAGAGATAGGAAAGCAAGACTACAGACATTACAGAGAGAGTAAAGCAAGGCTGGTGATGTTACAGAGATGGGAATGCAAGGCCGGAGATGTTACAGAGATAGAAAAGCAAGGCTGGAGATGATACAGAGAGAAGAAAGCAAGGCTGGAGATGTTAAAGAGATAGGAAAGCAAAGCTGGAGATGTTACAGAGGTAGGAAGGCAAGGAGTGAGATGTTACAGAGATAGGAAAGCAAGGAGTGAGATGTTACAGGGATTATAGGAAAGCAAGACGAGAGATGTTCAGCGATAATCTGGCCTGTGCATTCTAGAAAAGGTTAGTAAGATATTTTTAAATTCATTCACAGAATATGGGGAAAGGTGAAGCAGCTGGAGGTTAGAGAGATAGGGAGGGGTGTAGGGGTTGGCGGAATTTACAGTGATAGATGGGGCTGGAGTATGAGATAAAGTTTGTTGTTATACGGAGGGTTACTGAGATATAGATGGATGTTGCGGCTGGAGGAGATGACAGGGAAGGATACAGAGTTACACGTGGATAGTTTAAAAACTGAATTGTGCAATATCTTAGTGGAGAAAATATTGCAGAAATCTGTGGAATAGACAAGGCACTTGGAGCAACTAAAGAGATGGGACTGTCCAATCACAAGAGATATAGAGTGAGTGGCATACAGCACAGAAGAGTCCACTTGATTGATAGTGACAAAAAATTAAAAGCCCTGCAGACACAGGAAATCCCTCCTTCCTAACGTCTGGGCGCTAGGGCTAGATGTGGGGCAGGCATCCTGCAGACTCCTCAAGCAACAATATGACATATCGAAACCTCACGGTGTCAGATCAAACACTGACATGTAAAACTCCTGCTGACTCCCCTCCCTCAGCCTCACGGTGTCAGAACAAACACTGACACTGAAACCTCTTGCTGACTCCCTTCCCTCAGCTGTCCCTCTACATTGAACAATACTTGGAGGACCCACTGACAGAGAGAATGAGCTGGAGAAACCACCACCCAGATGCGCTCAGCAGCAGAATTGCTGCTCAAGATGGTCGGGTCCAAAAGGATGTAGGTGTGAGTCTGGGACTGCACTGGATCGGGTGGGACCGACTGACAGGGAGAAACATTTTTGACGTCATCTTCACCATGGCTGCAGAGACATGGATCAATGGGTCGGTGAATACGGCACACAGTACTTCTATAGACAAAGTCCCACTTTTACATTGTGAATACTGTGTGTGTGTGTGTGTGTGTGTGTATGTGTGTACAAGCATGAGCACACACGTGAGAGCTACTATCACCATGCTAAACGGGACAGATGTCAAAGAGATCTAGAACTCAGCACTGGCCTGTGTGAGGTGATTCAGCTCATTACCAAGAGCAGCAGAATTGTACTCCAGCACAATTTTCACTGTCACTGCCTGGTATGTGCTCCACTTTTCCCTGACCATCAGGCCAGGTGATAAACCCTTGTTCAATGGAGATTACAGGAGGGCCTGCCAAGGGCAGCACCAGGGACACCTCACAATGAGGTGAAATAATCCAACAGGATGACTTGCTCACCAAATAGCAGAAACAGTCAGTGTCACACAGACCTAACCAACAAATCAGACCTAATCGCTGCAATCCTGTCACATGCAGTCAGCGTGAATTGTGTGGTCAATCAAACAACTCACTGGAGGAGAAGGATCCACAGTTATCGCCATCCTCAATGATGGAAGGGCCCAGCACAATAATACGAAAGCTAAGACTGAACATTCACAACAATGTTCAGACAGAAGTCTCGATGGGAGGATATATTTTCGTCTCCTCCAGGTGGCAGTTTTCAGCTAATTTGATTCACTCTGTGTTACCTAAAAACGGGTGGAGGGATGGGGTAAGGCAAAATTTGTGGGCCCTGAGAACATTCCATTCAAGCTGTTCCTGTTGGGATACAGCACTGGCATCTACCTGACAATGTGGGAAATTATCCATGTGTGTCCTGTATACACACAGACAAGACATCAGACAAACAATGACTGCCCCATTGCTCTAATCCCTATCAATAATAAAGGGATGGAAGGTGTCACCTACAGTGGAATCAAGCAGCACTTCCTCAGCACCAACCTGCTCACTGAAGCTTGGTTTGGGCTCTCATCCCTTGGGCACATTGAAGCATTGGTTTAACGATATACAAAATGAGAACACACAGCTGAATTCTAGAGGTGAGGCGACAGTGACTGCACTTAACATCATCATAACTGCATTTGACCAAGTGTCATTCTCTGGATTAACGGCAAAACTGGAGCAATAGGAATCGTCTGCACTGGCTGAAGTTAAACCTGGTACAAAGAAAGGTGGCTGGTGTTGGTGGGGAGAAGCCATCTCCGCAGCAGTTCCCCAGCAGAGGGGTTTCTGAGTAAACCTGTAGACAAAAATGGAAAAGTAGGGCACCATACCCCTGCAGGGATGCTCACTCGTTAGACAAAGAAGACTGGTGGTAGTTTAACTGGACAGTCATCATGACTTAAGTGAGGTAGCGGTTGAGTAGGACAGCCCTTTTCAGTCACTTCAGTTAGTGCAGGAATTAAACCCACACTGTTAGTATTAATCTCCATTGCAATCTGATTGAGCTAACCAAGTCCTCACGCAGCCCCTTGGGTTAGATATTGTAATATTATTCCATTTAGATATGTTGTTAGACACCTCTAGGACAGGTGGAACTAGAATCAAGCTTCCTAACTCAGAGACAGGGACAGCATCAGTGAGCTACAAGAGTGCTGTTTGCCCTAGGCCCAATAATCTTCCACTGCTTCATAAATGACCGTCCCTACAGTGTAAACTCAAAAGAGGAGATGTTTGCCAATGATTGGACAATGTTCAACACTATTCGTGATTTACTCAGATACTGAAGCAGTCCTTGTCCAAATGCAACAGGACATGGAAATCTGCAGGTGTGTGCTTTACAGTGACAAGTACCACTTCCATTACACACGAGCCGGACAACGATAACCTCTAACAATAGGAAATTGAACTGTACCCTCTAATGTTCAATGCCACCACCATCACTGAACACCCACCCAGCAACATCCCAGGGATTACCGTTTACAAGAACCGAACTGACCATATAATTTCATACCCATTATTGTGAAAGGCTCATGCTAAAACATCAACAGGATGATAGGGTTGTTCTCTTGTTAGGCAGATGCGACTGGTGGTAGTTGCACTGGACAGCCAACATGCCTCAAGCAAAGGAGAGGTTGAGTAGGACAGCCCTTTTCAGACATCTCAGTCAGTGCAGAGTTGAACCCACACTATTGGCATTAATTTGCATTACAAATTAGCCGTCCAACTGACTGATCTAAGCAAGTCCTCAGTCAGCTCCTTGGGGTAGATATTGTGATATTATTACATTCAGATATGTTGTTAGACACCTCTGGAGCAGGTAGAACTAGAAGCAAGCCTCCTAACCCAGTGAGAGGGACAGCATCAGTGAGCTATAAGAGTGCTCTCTGCCCTAGGCCCAATAATTTTCAGCTGCTTCATAAATGACCATTCCTGCGCTGTAAATTAACAACTGGGGATGTTTGCCAATGCTGGGACAATATTCAACACCATTCATGATTTACTCAGATACTGAAGCAGTCCTTATCCAAATGTAACAGGACCTGGAAATATGCAGGCGTGTGCTTAAACGTGACAAGCACCATTTCCATTACACACAATGATTATCACTAACAATACAAAATTGAACCATATTCTATAACGTTCAATGCCACCACCATCACTGAACACCCACCTAGCAATATCCCAGCGATTACCGTTAACCAGAGCCAGACTGACCATATACACATTCCTGTGAAGGGCTTATGCTAAAACGTTGACTGTCCTGAACCTCAGATGCTGCCTCAGATGAACCTCTCCTGAACCTCAGAGGCTCAGATGTTGTGCTTTTCCAGTGCCACACTTTTATGCATATTAATTCATTAACTACCAGAATATGTCAGGGGCTAGGAATCCTGCAGAAATAACTTACCTCATTATTGCCGAAAGCCTGTTCCCCCATCTATAAGACACACATTGAATGCGTGTGTGATAAAATACCGACCATTTGCCTGTGAATGCATCCACTGACACTCAGTACCAGCAATGCCTGCCATCTACATGTTGCCTGCAGAAATTTACCAAGGCTCCTTACAACGTACCTCTGAAACCAGGACCATCAGGAAGGACAAGGGAAGCAGATACATGGGACCTCAAACATGCGCGAGATGTAGAGGAAAGGATTGCAAAGATGATTCTCAATAGGAGTGAGAGAGGCAGGGTAGACGTCATGGGGGACTTCAACTATCCAAGCCACCACTGATTGGGAAGTATGTTTCTGTATCTTCAGTGTCACTGCTTCAAGGTCCCTCCCTAAAGATATTGTAAGTCTAACTATGTACATGGACTGCAGTGGATCAATGTGACAGCTCACCCCCCATCTTCTCAAGGGCAACAAGGGACCAGCAATAAATACTGCCCCTATCACATTCCATGAATAAATTAAAATGAAAAATATTGTCCAATGCTGGACACTGTGCTTTGGGTTTTGTGAGCTCAGGATGTTTTGGTCTGGTCAGTAGCTTGCTTGTTGTGAACATCTGATGGGATATGCTGGAGGAAACAGTCTGTCAGTCTCTCAGAGGCCTAGCCTACATACCTCGCATCACATAGACATTGACATTCACATCCCACATTACTGAGCTCTAAGACAGACAGAAGCAAATGAAAATGTACTCATATCTGACTGTAGCATATTTAAACACACAGTGAAATTGTTGCCATGAAAATTATTATGAGTGAATATGAGTAAATAAAGTGGGTGAACTGGCAGCGTGGGTTGGTACCTGGGACTTCGATGTTGTGGTCATTACAGAGACATGGATAGAGCAGGGACAGGAATGGTTGCTGCAGGTTCCAGGATTCAGATGTTTCAGTAAGAACAGAGAAGATGGTAAAAGGTGGGGGGTGGCATTATTGATCAGGGACAATATTACAGTTCTAGAAAGGATGTTTGGGGACGTTTGGGTAGTATGGGCTGAGGTTAGAAACAGGAAAGGAGATGTCACCATGCTGGGAGTTCTCTATAGTCCTCCGAATAGTGCCAGAGATGTAGAGGAAAGGATTGCTAAGATGATTCTCAATAGGAGTGAGAGAGGCAGGGTAGACGTCATGGGGGACTTCAACTATCCAAATATTGACTGGGAACACTAAGTACGAGTACTATAGATGGGTCAGTTTTTGTCCAGTGTGTGCAGGAGGGCTTCCTGACACAGAATGTAGACAGGTCTACAAGGGGTGAAGCCATTTTAGATTTAGTACTTGGTAATGAGCCTGGCCAGGTATTGGATGTGGAAGTAGGCGAGCACTTTGGAGACAGCGAGCACAATTCTGTCAAGTTTACTTTAGTGATGGAAAGAGATAGGTGTACTCCACCGAGCAGGAGTTACAGCTGGGGAAAGGGAAACTATGATGCAATTAGGAAAGATTTAGGAAGCCTAGACTGGGGGAGGAAACTGCAGGGGATGAGCACATTAGAAATGTGGTGCTTATTCAAGGAAAAGCTCCAGCGTATCCTAGATAAATATGTATCTGTTAGACAGGGCGGATGTTATAGAACGCGTGAGCCGTGGTTTACTAAGAAAGTGGAATCTATGGTCAAGAAGAAGAAGAAGGCTTAAGATAGGGAAAAGTGTGAAAACTCAGGTAGGGCGCTTGAGGGTTACAAGGAAGGCAGGAAAGACCTAAAAAGAGAGCTCAGAAGAGCCAGGAGGAGACATGAGAAGTTGTTGGTGGATAGGATCAGGGTTAACCCTAAGGCTTCCCATAGGTATGTCAGGAATAAAAGAATGACGAGAGTTAAATTAGGGCCAATCAAGGATAGTAGTGGGAAGTTGTGTGTGGAGGCAGAGGAGATAGGGGAAACACTAAATAAATATTTTTCAACAGTGTTCAACATAGAAAATGACAATGTTGTCGAGGAAGATACAGAGATACTTTCATCTAGACTAGAAGAGATTGAGGTTCATAAGGAAAAGATATTGGAATTATTACAGAATGTGAAGATAGACAAGTCCCCTGGGCCAGATGGGATCTATCCTAGGATCCTCTGGGAAGCAAGGGAAAAGATTGCTGAGCCTTTGGCATTGATCTTCAAATCATCATTGTCTGCAGGAATAGTGCCTGAGGACTGGAGGATAGCAAATGTGGTTCCCTTGTTCAAAAAGGGTAGTAGAGACAACCCTGGTAATTACAGACCAGTGAGTCTCACTTCAGTTGTTGGTAAAGTGTTGGAAAAGGTTATAAGAGATAGGATTTATAAAGAATAACCTGATCAGGAACAGTCAGCATGGTGTTGTGAAGGGTAGGTCGTGCCTAACGAATCTTATTGAGTTTTTTGACAAAGTGACCAAACAGGTAGATGAGAGTAAACCGGTTGATGTGGTGTATATGGATTTCAGCAAGGTGTTCGATAAGGTTCCCCACAGTAGGCTATTATACAAAATGTGGAGGAATGGGATTGTGGGAGACATAGCAGTTTGGATCAGTAATTGGTTTACTGAAAGAAAACAGAGGGCTGTAGTTGATGGAACATGTTCATCTTGGTGTCCAGTTATTAGCGGCGTACCGCAAGGGTCAGTGTTGGGTCCACTGCTGTTCGTCATTTTTATAAATGACCTGGATGAGGGCTTAGAAAGGTGGGTTAGTAAATTTTCGGATGACACTAAGGTCGGTGGAGTTGTGGATAGTGACGAAGGATGTAGTAGGTTGCAGAGAGACATAGGATGCAGAGCTGGGCTGAGAGGTGGCAAATGGAAGTTAATGTGGACAAGTGTGAGGTGATACACTTTGGATGGAGTAATCAGAATGCAAAGTACTGGGCTAATAGTAGGATTCTTGGGAGTGCAGATGAGCAGAGGGATCTCGGTGTCCATTTACACAGATCCCTGAAAGTTGCCACCCAGATTGACAGGGTTGTTAAGAAGGCTTACAGTGTTTTGGCCTTTATTAATAAAGGGATTGAGTTCCAGAACCAGGAGGTTATGCTGCAGCTGTACAAAGCTCTGGTGCGGCCACACTTGGAGTATTTTGTATAGTTCTGGTCACCGCATTATAAGAAGGATGTTGAAGCTTTGTAGAGGATGCAGAGGAGATTTACTAGGATGTTGCCTGATATGGAGGGAAGGTGTTCCGAGGAAAGGCTGAGGGCTTTGAGCCTGTTCTAGCTAGAGAGAAGAAGGTTGAGAGGTGACTTAATAGAAACATACAAGATAATCAGAAGGTTAGATAGGGTGGACAAAGAGCATTTTTCCAAGCATGGGGAAGGCAAACATGAGGGTACACAGCTTTAAAGTGAGGGGAGATAGGTATAAGACAGATGTCAGAGGTAGTTTCTTTACTCAGAGAGTAGTAAGGATATGGAATGCATTGCCTGCAATGGTCGTAGATTCGCCAAGTTTAAGTTCATTTAAGTCTTCATTGGACAGGCATATGGATGTAACTGGAATAGTGTAGGTGGATGGGTTTAGATTAGTAAGACAGGGCAGCGCAACATCGAGGCCGAAGGGCCTGTACTGCGCTGTAATGTTCTATGTTGTATATATAATATCAGCAGGGAGAAAGTGATAACTGCAGATGCTGGAGATCAGAGTCAAAAAGTGTAGTTCTGAAAAAGCACAGCCATTCAGGCAGCATCTGAGGAACGGGAGAGTCGATATTAGTTCACAATATTAATGCAAGGGAAAATAATTGTATATTTTCAAAGTCCTTGTATTTAATAATAATTTGATCTTGGGTGTGGTAATGAGACCCATCATTTCAATGCTCCTTACTGTGAGTTGTGCACAGTTATCATCATATTGTTGTTATAAAAAGTGAACGAAATAAATGGGTGGATTTTTTGCTTATTGGACAATCAAAAAGTTGGTATTGTGAAAGGTTATCGGACCTTCAGCAAAGAGACTTTGCTGTTAATGGTTCGAACAATGCTGCAAACATTTACACAGAAATTTCCAGCTCAAGTCACACACAAGGACGTTGGGCTGGGATCATATTGGCCATCAATGGAGCTGCACAATTCTGTTTGGATACTGGCATTGTGGGGCTAACATACACTGGATATGGTTTATGAGGGATTCAATGTAAGATGCCATCTGCTGCAGGAGCCCATCACCTTTATAACACCTTCATTCAGGATCGGGTCCAAGGTGCAGAATTACACAGTTTGGGTGCCATACCAGAAGAGATATACTTGCAAGACATGATTGTTTCCAGGTCATTGTTACAAATGTTGAACTGCGTCTGGACTGGTGCCATGTGTTAGTCCATTGACCAGTCTGCCCCACACACATCTCCCCATTGTTCAGGTATGTCTCTAACTAGTCTGTTGTGAGGGATTGTGTGAGTAACTACTCAGCTCCAGTTTGGAAGCTCTCTAGACAGATTTTCAAGTTGGCCAGTGTTTTGGAGGTCATTTTGAGGGCCAGAAACACTGTGTCTGAATTCAGGCTTTTCTTCAAAGTCATTTCCAAGAGCTTTGCTGCCTGCAAGATGGAGTGTTCATTGATCTGAACATGAATTGGCTGTTTACTACAGTCACTGAATTGTGTAATAGATAGGCATACGCTCTGCTATTTCAATTATTATTCACTTCAATTGTTTTCAACTGAAAAATATTGATGTTTGGTTTATTTTAAAATATGTAAGAAACAAAGCGATATAACACTTCATTATACAAAATGTAAAAGTGACCTGTTGTATATTTCCAACGGACTAATAAAAAAACAGTCAAATATTGCCTGTAAAGCAGGATTCTGTGAGCAGGACTATGTCCCTGGCAACTTCACCACCCTTTCTGGTAGGTTCTGTCCCACTGACAGGACATAGCCAGGCTGAGGGGGCAGCTCCTTGGTATAGAGTCAATACGGTGCTCAGCATTGATGCTGGATCCTGTGACTGCTACCCTGCTCTGTGGCAGGTTATGAGGGAATCAGTAAAAGGGATACATATCATTGAACACATCATCACTGATCTACCTACTGCAGATACACTTCTTTATTTGATATATCAGTAAGAGTGGTCACTGCACAGTCCTTGTGGGGAACAAGGGTTATCTTCATATTTTGTAGACCCACCTCACCATGATATGGGTTCCTAATGGGACAGACGTGAAACAGATTGAGCAACAAATGATGATGCAGCTATGAGGTGCAATAAACCATCAGCAGCAGCAGAATCATACTCTGTACAATTCAGTCTGCAACCTGCCACTGTACAGTAGCGATCATTGCCAGATATACCTGCCACTGTACAGTAACCATCACGGCCTGACATACCTCCCACTGTACAGTAACCGTCACAGCCCAACGTACCTCCCACTGTACAGTAACAATCACCGTGAACATAATGTGTGTGTATATTGTCTGTGTGTGTATATATATATATATATATATATATATAAAATATGTTGTGTATATATAGTATGTGTGCATGTGTATATATTGTTTGTGTGAATATTGTGTGTGTATGTGTATATATTCTGTTCGTGTGTATGTGTATACATATACACATAATATATATGTACACACACATACACAATATATACACACACTATATATACAGATACATGGACAATGTATATACACACACTCAATATGTATATATTATACACACACACACTATATATACACACATTATATGTACACACACTTTATATACATGCACACTATATATACACACAGAACATATATACACATACACACAATATAGATACCCACACACAATATATATAATCACACACAATATATATATACACACAATATATATACACACACAAACAATATACGCACAAACACAATATATACACACATACAACATATACACACATAAAATATACTCACACACAATATATATATGCACACACACATATACATATATGTATACACACAATATATATACACGCACAATATAAACACGCACGCAATACACACACACTATATGTATACACACAATATATACACACACACAAGATATAAAAACACACACAATATGTACACACAATATATACACAAACAAAATATATACACACACAATATACACACAATATATATGTACACACTCACAATATGTATACACACACAAAATATATACACACTCTATATATATACACACACAATATATATATATATATATATACACACATAAAATATATATGCAGTATATATACTCACACAGTATATATGCATACACACAATATTAGTACACACCATATATACACAATATATTCACACACAATATATACAGTAAATATACTCACACAATATAAATACACACACAATATATACACGTACACACAATATATACACCCACAATATAAACATGCACACAATACACACATGCACGCTATATGTATACACACAATATATATACACACAAGATATACAAACACACACAATGTATACACAAACAAAATATACACACACACACAATATACACACAATATATATGTACACACTCACAATATGTATACACACAAAATATATACACACACTATACATCTACACTATATACACACACAATTTACACACACACTATATACACACTATATATACACACATACACACTATACACACACACACATATATACATACTCACACACAATATATAGACCCACTATATATACCCACTATATATATACACACACAGTATACACACACAATATACATATACACACATGCACAATATACATATACACATAATACAATATATATACACACACAATATATACACACTATATACACACAATATATACACACATACAATATATATGCATAAACAATATAAACACACACACAATATACACACAATATATCCACACACACAATATGTATGCACACACACAATATATGCACACACTATATATATACACACTCACAACACACACAATATTTATACAAACAATATATACAGACACACAATATGTATACACACAATATATATGCACGCACAATATTTATGCACACACAATATATACACTATATATACACACAGTATATATACACACAATATATATGAACACACACTATGCATACATGCACACAATATATATAAACACACAGACACACACAACATACACAGTCACACACAACATATATACACAGACACTATATATACACACTATATATACATTACATATATGCACTGTATATATACATTCATACAATATATATATACACACACAGAGAGAGAGAATATATATGCACACACCTACAAAATATATGTATACAACACACACTATATATACACAATATGTTCACACAATATATATGCACACACAAGATATACAAACACACACAATATATACACTCTGTATATACACACACTATATATACACACAATATATGCACACACTCACAATATGTATACACACACAATATATACACCCACAGTATACACACACAATATACATATACGCACACACAATATACAAACACTCTCTCTATATATACACACATACACTATATACACACACTATATATACATTATACATACACACTGTATATATACACATGCACACAATATATATACACACAAAATATATATATACACCTACAAAATATATGTATACAAACACACAATATGTTTATATATACACACACACACAATATATGCACACAATGTATACAAGCACACAATACACACACTCTATATGTGTATATGCATATACACAAAATATACACAAGATATATATGTGTGTGTACACCCAATATATGCACACACTCACAATATGTATACACACACTATATATACACACACACATGCACTATATACACACAATATATATGCACACACTCACAATATGTATATACACACACACAATTTATGCACACTATATATATATATAAACACACAATATATATACACACTATATATACAGACACAAATATATACATACTCACACAAAAATATATACACCAATATATATACACACACACTATATATACACACAATATATACACACACAATATGCAAACACTCTCTATATATACACACAATACATATAAACACAATATATATACACACAATATACACAGAATACACACACAATATATATACACACTCAGTATATATACACACACTATATATTTACACAATATATACACACAAATATATATACATACTCACACACAAATATATAGACACACACACCAATATACACACACAATACACACACAATATATATACACACTATATATACACACAATATATACACACTATATATATTCATACACACTACATACACACACTATATATACACAGACACACACAATATATGCACACACACTGTATATATGCACACACAATATATACACACTACATATACACACACAAGATATACACACATGCACATCCAATATATACACACAATATATAGACTATATATAAATACCCACAGTATACACACCCACAATATATACACACAATATATATACACACTATATATATATGCACACACCATATATATACACAATATATGTACACATGCAATATCCACACAATCACCATACATTCACACAACCACAATATATATACACACAAATATATACATACTCACACACAAATATGTATATACATACACAATATACACACACAATATACACACACTATATATAACACACTATATATACGGACAATATATACATACAATATATATTCACACATAAATAATATATACGCACAATATACACATACACACAACATGCATACACACAATAAATATACACACAATATGTATACACACAATATGTATGCACACTATATATATACACACAATATGTATAAACACAATATATATATACATACACATGCACAATGTATACATGCAGACACACAGTACACACATAATATATACACACACAAGATATACAAACACACAAACACAATATATACATGCACAATATATATACACACTCTATATTTACACACTATATAGATGCACACACACAATATGTATACACACAAAGTATATACCCACACAATATATACATTCACACACAATATGTATACACACAAATATATACACACACAATATACATACACACACAATATACAACCGCACTATATATAGACACACACACAATATACATACACTATATATACACTATACACACACGTCCTCACTTTTGTGTCCTGACCTGCTGTGCTTTTCCAGATCTACTCTAATCTAAAATCTGGTTTCCATCATCTGCAGTGCTCACGTTTCCTGCATAATCTGCTGTGCTTTTCCAGCACCACTCTGATTTAAAATCTGGTTTCCATCATTGCCGTGCTCACTTTTGCATCCTGACTTGCAGTGCTTTTCCAGCCTTACACTGATCTAAACTCTGATCTCCAGTATCTGCAGTCCTCACCTTTCAGGCCTGACCTGCTGTGCTTTTCCAGCATCACTCTGATCTGAACTGTGTTCTCGGCATCCGCAGTCGTCACTTTTGCGGTCTGACTTGCTGTACTTTTCCAGATCTACTCTGATATAAACCCTGGTTTCCAGCAATGCAGTGCACACCTTTCCAGCCTGATCTGCTGTGCTTCACCACCACAACTCTGAACTAAACTCTGGCTACAGTTCTCACATTCATGGCCTGACCTGCTATGCTTTTCCAGCACCACTCTGATCTAATCACTGGTTTTCAGCATCTGCAGTGCTCACCTTTCCGGCCTGACCTGCTGTGCCTTTCCAGCACCACTCTGATCTAAACTCTGGTATGCAGCATCTGCAGTCCTCACGATTGCCTGATGTGCTTTTCAAGCATCAATCTGATCTAAACTCTGATCTCCAGAATCTGCAGTCCTCACTCTTGCGGCCTGATCTGCTGTGCCTTTCCAGCACCACTCTGATTTGAAATCTGGGTTCCATAATCCGCAGTCCTCTGATCTAAACTGTGTTCTCAGCATCCACAGTCCTCACTTTTACGGCCTGACTTGCTGTGCTTTTCCAGCAACACTCTGATCTAAACTCTGCTTTCCAGCACCTGCTGTCTTCACATTTGAGGCATGACATGCTGTGCTTTTCCAGCACCACTCTGATCTAATCTCTGGATTCCAGCATCTGCAGTCCTCACATTTGCGGCCTGGCCTGCTGTTCATTTCCAGCACCACTCTGATCTAAACTCTGGTGGCCAGCATCTGCAGTGCACACCTTTCCGGCCTGACTTGTTGTGCTTTTCCAGCACCACTCTGATTTAAAATCTGGTTTCCTGAATCTGCAGTCCTCGCTTTTGCGGCCTGACGTGCTGTGCTTTTCCAGATCTACTCTAATCTAAAATCTGGATTCCAGCATCTGCAGTCCTCACCCTTACGGCCTGACCTGCAGTGCCTTTCCAGCACCACTCTGATCTAATCTCTGGTTTCCAGCATCTGCAGTTCTCGCTTTTGTGGCCTCACGTGCTCTGCTTTTCCAAATCTACTCTAATCTAAAATCTGGTTTTCAGCATCTGTAGTGCTCACCTTTCCAGCCTGGTATGCTGTGCTTTTCCAGCAACACTCCAATTTGAAATCTGGGTTCCTTAATCTGCCGTCCTCACTCTTGCGGCCTGACGCAGATTTGAAATCTGGGTTCCATAATCCGCAGTCCTCACTTTTACGGTTGGATTTGCCGTGCTTTTCCAGCACCACGCTGATCAACACTCTGGTTCCCGCATCTCCTGTTCTCACCTTTGCGGCCTGACCAGCTGTGCTTTTCCAGCACCACTCTGATCTAAGCTGTGTTCTCAGCATCCACAGTCCTCACTTTTATGGCCTGCCTTGCTGTGCTTTCCCAGATCTACACTCATCGAAACTCTGGTGTCTAGCATCCCAGTTCTCACTTGTCTGGCCTGATCTGCTGTGCTTTTCCAGCACCACTCAGATTTAAAATCTGGTTTCCATAATCTGCACTCCTCACATTAGCGGCCTGACCTGCTGGGCTTTTGCAGCACCACTCTGATCTAAACTCTGGTGCCCAGCATCTGCAGTGCTCACTTTCCAGCCCGAACTGCTGTGCTTTTCCAACATCACTCTGATTTAAAATCTGGTTTCCATAATCTGCATTCCTCACTTTTGCGGCCTGATCTGCTGTGACTTTCCAGTACCTCTCTGATCTAAACTCTGCTCTCCAGCATCTGCAGTCCTCACTTTTGTGGCCTGACGTGCTGTGCTTTTGCAGCACACTCTGGAAAGGGTGAAAATAGATAAGTCCCCTGGACCTGATGGCATTTATCCTAGGATTCTCTGGGAAGCAAGGGAGGAGATTGCAGAGCCATTGGCCTTGATTTTTATGTCCTCGTTGTCTACAGGAATAGTGCCAGAAGACTGGTGGGTAGCAAATGTGGTTCCCTTGTACAAGAAGGGGAGTAGGGTTACCCTAGTAACTATAGGCCAGTGAGTCTCACATCTGTTGTGGGCAAAGACTAAGAGAGAATTGTAAGAGATTTATGAACATCTGGATAGCAATAATGTGATCAAGGATGGTCAGCATGGTTTTGTGAAGGGCAGGTCATACCTCACAAACCTTATTGAATTCTTTGAGGAGGTGGACGAGGGTAAAGCGGTAGATGTGGTGTATATGGATTTTAGTGAGGCGTTTGATAAGGTTCCCCATGGTAGGCTACTGCAAAAAATACGGAGGTATGGCATTGAGGGTGAGTTGGAGGTTTGGATTAGGAATTGGCTGGCTGGAAGAAGACAGAGGGTAGTAGTTGATGGTAAAGGTTCATCTTGGAGTGCAGTTACTAGCGGTGTTCCACAAGGATCTGTTTTGGGACCATTGCTGTTTGTCATTTTTATAAATGACCTGGAGGAGGGGCTAGAAGGTTGGGTGAGCAAGTTTGCAGACGATACGAAAGTCGGTGGAATTGTTGACAGTGAGGAAAGATGTGGCAGGTTACAGCAGGATATAGATAAGCTGCAGAGTAGGGCAGAAAGGTGGCAATGTAGGTAAGTGTGAAGTAATTCACTTCGATAAGAGTAACAAGAAGATGGGGTACTGGGCTAATGGTCAGTTACTTGGTAGTGTGGATGAGCAGAGGGCTCTTGGTGTCCATGTACACAGATCTCTGAAAGTTGCCACCCAGGTAAATAGTGCTGTGAAGAAGGCATATGGCATACTGGCTTTTATTGGTAGAGGAATTGAGTTCCGGAGTCCTGAGGTCATGTTGCAGTTGTATAAGACTCTGGTGCAGCCACATCTGGAGTATTGTGTGCAGTTTTCGTCGCCATACTATAGGAAGGATGTGGAGGCACTGGAGCGGGTGCAGAGGTGGTTTACCAGGATGTTGCCTGGTATGGTAGGAAGATCGTATGAGGAAAGGCTGAGGTACTTGGGGCTGTTTTCATTGGAGAAAAGAAGGTTTAGGGGTGACTTGACAGAGGTGTACAAGATGATTAGGGGTTTAGATAGGGTTGACCATGAGAACATTTTTCCATGTATGGAGTCAGCTATTACGAGGGGGCATAGCTTTAAATTAAGGGGTGGTAGGTATTACACAGATGTTAAGGGTAGATTCTTTACTCAGCGAGTCGTGAGTTCATGGAATGCCCTGTCAGTAGCAGTGGTGGACTCTCCCTCTCTATGGGCATTTAAACGGGCATTGGATAGTCATATGGAGGATAGTGGACTAGTGTAGGTTAGGTGGGCTTGGATCGGCGCAACATCGAGGGCCAAAGGGCCTGTACTGCACTGTATTTTTCTATGTTCTGATCTAAACTCTGGTTTCCAGCATCTGAAGTCCTCACTCTTGTGGCCTGACCTGCTGTGCTTTTCCAGCACCACTCTGATCTGAACTCTGTTTTCCAGCATCTGCAGTGCTCACTTTTGCGGCATGACCTGCTGTGCTTTTCCAGCACCATTCTGACGTAAACTCTAGTTCCCAGCATCTGCAGTTCTTACTTTTGCGGCCTGACTTGTGCTTTTCCAGCACCACTCTGATCTAAACTCTGGTTTCCCGTATCTGCAATCCTCGCTTTTGCGGCCTGATGTGCTCTGCTTTTCCAGATCTACTCTAATCTAAAATCTGGTTTTCAGCATCTGTAGTGCTCACCTTTCCAGCCTGGTATGCTGTGCTTTTCCAGCAACACTCCAATTTGAAATCTGGGTTCCTTAATCCGCCGTCCTCACTCTTGCAGCCTGACGTGCTGTGCTTTTCCAGCACCACTCTGATCTAAACTCTGGTTTCCAGTTTCTGCAGTGCCCACCTTTCCATCCTGATCTGCTGTGCTTTTCCAGCACCACTCTGATTTGAAATCTGGGTTCCATAATCCGCAGTCCTCTGATCTAAACTGTGTTCTCAGCATCCACAGTCCTCACTTTTACGGCCTGACTTGCTGTGCTTTTCCAGCAACACTCTGATCTAAACTCTGCTTTCCAGCACCTGCTGTCTTCACATTTGAGGCATGACATGCTGTGCTTTTCCAGCACCACTCTGATCTAATCTCTGGATTCCAGCATCTGCAGTCCTCACATTTGCGGCCTGGCCTGCTGTTCATTTCCAGCACCACTCTGATCTAAACTCTGGTGGCCAGCATCTGCAGTGCACACCTTTCCGGCCTGACTTGTTGTGCTTTTCCAGCACCACTCTGATTTAAAATCTGGTTTCCTGAATCTGCAGTCCTCGCTTTTGCGGCCTGACGTGCTGTGCTTTTCCAGATCTACTCTAATCTAAAATCTGGATTCCAGCATCTGCAGTCCTCACCCTTACGGCCTGACCTGCAGTGCCTTTCCAGCACCACTCTGATCTAATCTCTGGTTTCCAGCATCTGCAGTTCTCGCTTTTGTGGCCTCACGTGCTCTGCTTTTCCAAATCTACTCTAATCTAAAATCTGGTTTTCAGCATCTGTAGTGCTCACCTTTCCAGCCTGGTATGCTGTGCTTTTCCAGCAACACTCCAATTTGAAATCTGGGTTCCTTAATCTGCCATCCTCACTCTTGCGGCCTGACGCAGATTTGAAATCTGGGTTCCATAATCCGCAGTCCTCACTTTTACGGTTGGATTTGCCGTGCTTTTCCAGCACCACGCTGATCAACACTCTGGTTCCCGCATCTCCTGTTCTCACCTTTGCGGCCTGACCAGCTGTGCTTTTCCAGCACCACTCTGATCTAAGCTGTGTTCTCAGCATCCACAGTCCTCACTTTTATGGCCTGCCTTGCTGTGCTTTCCCAGATCTACACTCATCGAAACTCTGGTGTCCAGCATCCCAGTTCTCACTTGTCTGGCCTGATCTGCTGTGCTTTTCCAGCACCACTCAGATTTAAAATCTGGTTTCCATAATCTGCACTCCTCACATTAGCGGCCTGACCTGCTGGGCTTTTGCAGCACCACTCTGATCTAAACTCTGGTGCCCAGCATCTGCAGTGCTCACTTTCCAGCCCGAACTGCTGTGCTTTTCCAGCATCACTCTGATTTAAAATCTGGTTTCCATAATCTGCATTCCTCACTTTTGCGGCCTGATCTGCTGTGACTTTCCAGTACCTCTCTGATCTAAACTCTGCTCTCCAGCATCTGCAGTCCTCACTTTTGTGGCCTGACGTGCTGTGCTTTTGCAGCACACTCTGGAAAGGGTGAAAATAGATAAGTCCCCTGGACCTGATGGCATTTATCCTAGGATTCTCTGGGAAGCAAGGGAGGAGATTGCAGAGCCATTGGCCTTGATTTTTATGTCCTCGTTGTCTACAGGAATAGTGCCAGAAGACTGGTGGGTAGCAAATGTGGTTCCCTTGTACAAGAAGGGGAGTAGGGTTACCCTAGTAACTATAGGCCAGTGAGTCTCACATCTGTTGTGGGCAAAGACTAAGAGAGAATTGTAAGAGATTTATGAACATCTGGATAGCAATAATGTGATCAAGGATGGTCAGCATGGTTTTGTGAAGGGCAGGTCGTACCTCACAAACCTTATTGAATTCTTTGAGGAGGTGGACGAGGGTAAAGCGGTAGATGTGGTGTATATGGATTTTAGTGAGGCGTTTGATAAGGTTCCCCATGGTAGGCTACTGCAAAAAATACGGAGGTATGGCATTGAGGGTGAGTTGGAGGTTTGGATTAGGAATTGGCTGGCTGGAAGAAGACAGAGGGTAGTAGTTGATGGTAAAGGTTCATCTTGGAGTGCAGTTACTAGCGGTGTTCCACAAGGATCTGTTTTGGGACCATTGCTGTTTGTCATTTTTATAAATGACCTGGAGGAGGGGCTAGAAGGTTGGGTGAGCAAGTTTGCAGATGATACGAAAGTCGGTGGAATTGTTGACAGTGAGGAAAGATGTGGCAGGTTACAGCAGGATATAGATAAGCTGCAGAGTAGGGCAGAAAGGTGGCAATGTAGGTAAGTGTGAAGTAATTCACTTCGATAAGAGTAACAAGAAGATGGGGTACTGGGCTAATGGTCAGTTACTTGGTAGTGTGGATGAGCAGAGGGCTCTTGGTGTCCATGTACACAGATCTCTGAAAGTTGCCACCCAGGTAAATAGTGCTGTGAAGAAGGCATATGGCATACTGGCTTTTATTGGTAGAGGAATTGAGTTCCGGAGTCCTGAGGTCATGTTGCAGTTGTATAAGACTCTGGTGCAGCCACATCTGGAGTATTGTGTGCAGTTTTCGTCGCCATACTATAGGAAGGATGTGGAGGCACTGGAGCGGGTGCAGAGGTGGTTTACCAGGATGTTGCCTGGTATGGTAGGAAGATCGTATGAGGAAAGGCTGAGGTACTTGGGGCTGTTTTCATTGGAGAAAAGAAGGTTTAGGGGTGACTTGACAGAGGTGTACAAGATGATTAGGGGTTTCGATCGGGTTGACCATGAGAACATTTTTCCATGTATGGAGTCAGCTATTACGAGGGGGCATAGCTTTAAATTAAGGGGTGGTAGGTATTACACAGATGTTAAGGGTAGATTCTTTACTCAGCGAGTCGTGAGTTCATGGAATGCCCTGTCAGTAGCAGTGGTGGACTCTCCCTCTCTATGGGCATTTAAACGGGCATTGGATAGTCATATGGAGGATAGTGGACTAGTGTAGGTTAGGTGGGCTTGGATCGGCGCAACATCGAGGGCCAAAGGGCCTGTACTGCACTGTATTTTTCTATGTTCTGATCTAAACTCTGGTTTCCAGCATCTGAAGTCCTCACTCTTGTGGCCTGACCTGCTGTGCTTTTCCAGCACCACTCTGATCTGAACTCTGTTTTCCAGCATCTGCAGTGCTCACTTTTGCGGCATGACCTGCTGTGCTTTTCCAGCACCATTCTGACGTAAACTCTAGTTCCCAGCATCTGCAGTTCTTACTTTTGCGGCCTGACTTGTGCTTTTCCAGCACCACTCTGATCTAAACTCTGGTTTCCCGTATCTGCAATCCTCGCTTTTGCGGCCTGATGTGCTCTGCTTTTCCAGATCTACTCTAATCTAAAATCTGGTTTTCAGCATCTGTAGTGCTCACCTTTCCAGCCTGGTATGCTGTGCTTTTCCAGCAACACTCCAATTTGAAATCTGGGTTCCTTAATCCGCCGTCCTCACTCTTGCAGCCTGACGTGCTGTGCTTTTCCAGCACCACTCTGATCTAAACTCTGGTTTCCAGTTTCTGCAGTGCCCACCTTTCCATCCTGATCTGCTGTGCTTTTCCAGCACCACTCTGATTTGAAATCTGGGTTCCGTAATCCGCAGTCCTCACTTTTATGGTCGGATTTGCCGTGTTTTTCCAGATCTACTCTAATCTAAAATCTGGATTTCCAGCACCTGCAGTCCTCACTCTTGCGGCCTAACGTGCTATGCTTTTCCAGTACCTCTCTGACCTAAACTCTAGTTCCTAGCATCTGCAGTGCTCACGTTCGCGGCTTGACATGCTGTGCTTTTGCAGCACACTCTGGAAAGGGTGAAAATAGATAAGTCCCCTGGGCCTGATGGCATTTATCCTAGGATTCTCTGGGAAGAAAGGGAGGAGATTGCAGAGCCTTTGGCCTTGATTTTTATGTCCTCGTTGTCTACAGGAATAGTGCCAGAAGACTGGAGGGTAGCAAATGTGGTTCCCTTGAACAAGAAGGGGAGTAGGGATACCCTAGTGACTCTAGGCCGGTGAGTCTCACTTCTGTTGTGGGCAAAGTCTTAGAGGGAGTTGTAAGGGATAGCATTTATGAACGTCTGGATAGGAATAATGTGATCAAGGATAGTCAGCATGGTTTTGTGAAGGGCAGGTCGTGCCTCACAAACCTTATTGAATTCTTTGAGAAAGTGACTAAGGAGGTGGACAAGGGTAAAGCGGTAGATGTGGTGTATATGGATTTTAGTGAGGCTTTTGATAAGGTTCCCCATGGTAGGCTACTGCAAAAAATACGGAGGTATGGCATTGAGGGTGAGTTGGAGGTTTGGATTAGGAGTTGGCTGGCTGGAAGAAGACAGAGGGTAGTAGTTGATGGTAAAGGTTCATCTTGGAGTGCAGTTACTAGCGGTGTTCCACAAGGATCTGTTTTGGGACCATTGCTGTTTGTCATTTTTATAAATGACCTGGAGGAGGGGCTAGAAGGTTGGGTGAGCAAGTTTGCGGATGATACGAAAGTCAGTGGAGTTGTTGACAGTGAGGAAGGATGTGGCAGGTTACAGCAGGATATAGATAAGCTGCAAAGCTGGGTGGAAAGGTGGCAAACGGAGTTCAATGTAGGTAAATGTGAAGTGATTCACTTTGGTCAGAGTAACAAGAAGATGGGGTACTGGGCTAATGGTCGGTTACTTGGTAGTGTGGATGAGCAGAGGGATCTTGGTGTCCATGTACACAGATCTCTGAAAGTTGTCACCCAGGTAAATAGTGCTGTGAAGAAGGCATATGGCATACTGGCTTTTATTGGTAGAGGAATTGAGTTCCAGAGTCCTGTTGCAGTTGTATAAGACTCTGGTGCAGCCACATCTGGAATATTGTGTGCAGTGTTCGTCGCCATACGATAGGAAGGATGTGGAGGCACTGGAACGGGTGCAGAAGAGGTTTTCCAGGATGTTGCCTGGCATGGTAGGAAGATCGTATGAGGAAAGGCTGAGGCACTTGGGGCTGTTTTCATTGGAGAAAAGAAGGTTTAGGGGTGACTTGATAGAAGTGTACAAGATGATTAGGGGTTAAGATAGGGTTGACCATGCGAACCTTTTTCCACGTATGGAGTCAGCAATTACGAGGAGGCATAGCTTTAAATTAAGGAGTGATAGGTATAGGACAGACGTTAGGGGTAGATTCTTTACTCAGCGAGTCGTAAGTTCATGGAATACTCTGCCAGTGGCAGTGGTGGACTCTCCCTCTTTATGGGCGTTTAAACGGGCATTGGATAGGCATATGGAGGATAGTGGGCTAGTGTAGGTTAGGTGGGTTAGGACCGGCGCAACATCGAGGGCCAAAGGGCCTGTACTGCGCTGTATTTTTCTATGTTCTGATCTAAACTCTGGTTTCCAGCATCTGAAGTCCTCACTCTTGTGGCCTGATCTGCAGTTCCTTTCCAGCACCACTCTGATTTAAAATCTCGTTTCCATAATCTGCAGTCCTCAGTTATGCAGCGTGATCTGCTGTGCTTTTCCAGCACCACTCTGATCTAAACTCTGGTTTCCAGCATCTGCAGTTCTCACTCTTGCGGCCTGACCTGCTGTGCTTTTCCAGCACCACTCCGATCTGGCTTCCCGTGTCTGAAGTACTCGCTTTTGCGGCCTGACGTGCTGTGCTTTTCCAGCACCATTCTGATCTAAACTCTGGTTTCCAGCATCTGCTGTCCTCACTCTTACGGCCTGACCTGCTGTGCTTTTCCAGCACCACTCTGATCTAATCTCTGGTTTCCAGAATCTGCAAGTCCTCACACGTGGGGCTAGACCTGCTGTGCTTTTCCAGCATCACTCTGATCTAATCTCTGGTTTCCAGCATCTGCAAGTCCTCACACGTGGGGCCTGATCTGCTGTTCATTTCCAGCACCACTCTGATCTAAACTCTGGTTTCCTGCAGCTGCAGTCCTCGCTTTTGCTGCCTGACGTGCTGTGCTTTTCCACATCTACTCCAATTTAAAATCTGGCTTCCAGCATCTGCAGTGCTCACCTTTCCAGCCTGATCTGCTGTGCCTTTCCAGCACCACTCTGATCTAAACTTTGGTTCCCAGCATCTGCGGCCCTCACTTTTGTGACCTGACCTGGTGTGATTTTCCAGCACCACTCTGATTTAAAGTCTGGTTTCCATCAACTGCAGTGCTACCTTTTGCGGCCTGACCTGCTGTGCTTTTCGAGCCCCACTCTGACCTAAACTCTCGTTCCCAGCATCTGCATTCCTCACTCTTGCGGCCTGACCTGCTGTGCCTTTCCAGCACCACTCTGATCTAAACTCTGGTTTCCCGTATCTGCAGTACTCGCTTTTGCAGCCTGACGTGCTGTGCTTTTCCACATCTACTCTAATCTAAAACCTGATTTCCAGCATCTGCAGTGCTCACCTTTCCAGCCTGATCTGCTGTGCTTTTCCAGCACCACTCTGATTTAAAATCTGGTTTCCTCATCTGCAGTGCTAACTTTTGCGGCCTGATCTGCTGTGCCTTTCCAGCACCACTCTGATCTAAACTCTGGTTCCCAGCATCTGCGGCCCTCACTTTTGCAACCTGACCTGGTGTGATTTCCCAGCACCACTCTGATTTAAAGTCTGGTTTCCATCAACTGCAGTGCTAAGTTTTGCAGCCTGAACTGCTGTGCTTTTCCAGCCCCACTCTGACGTAAACTCTAGTTCCCAGCATCTGCAATCTTCACGTTTGCAGCCTGACCTGCTGTGCTTTTCCAGCACCACTCTGATCTAAACTCTGGTTTCCCGTATCTGCAGTACTCGCTTTTGCAGCCTGACGTGCTGTGCTTTTCCACATCTACTCTAATCTAAAACCTGATTTCCAGCATATGCAGTGCTCACCTTTCCAGCCTGATCTGCTGTGTTTTTTCAGCACCACTCTGATTTAAAATCTCGTTTCCATAATCTGCAGTCCTCAGTTATGCAGCGTGATCTGCTGTGCTTTTCCAGCACCACTCTGATCTAAACTCTGGTTTCCAGCATCTGCAGTCCTCACTCTTGCGGCCTGACCTGCTGTGCTTTTCCAGCACCACTCCGATCTGGCTTCCTGTGTCTGAAGTCCTCGCTTTTGCGGCCGGACGTGCTGTGCTTTTGCAGATCTACTCTAATCTAAAATCTGGTTTCCAGCATCTGCAGTTCTCACCTTTCCCATCTGATCTGCTGTGCTTTTCCAGCACCACTCTAATTTTAAATCTGGGTTCCATAATTCGCCGTCCTCACTTTCGCGGCCTGACCTGCTGTGCTTTTCCAGCACCATTCTGATCTAAACTCTGGTTTCCAGCATCTGCTGTCCTCACTCTTATGGCCTGACCTGCTGCGCTTTTCCAGCACCACTCTGATCTAATCTCTGGTTTCCAGAATCTGCAAGTCCTCACACGTGGGGCCTGATCTGCTGTTCATTTCCAGCACCACTCTGATCTAATCTCTGGTTTCCAGCATCTGCAAGTCCTCACACGTGGGGCCTGATCTGCTGTTCATTTCCAGCACCACTCTGATCTAAACTCTGGTTTCCTGCAGCTGCAGTCCTCGCTTTTGCTGCCTGACGTGCTGTGCTTTTCCACATCTACTCCAATTTAAAATCTGGCTTCCAGCATCTGCAGTGCTCACCTTTCCAGCCTGATCTGCTGTGCCTTTCCAGCACCACTCTGATCTAAACTTTGGTTCCCAGCATCTGCGGCCCTCACTTTTGTGACCTGACCTGGTGTGATTTTCCAGCACCACTCTGATTTAAAGTCTGGTTTCCATCAACTGCAGTGCTACCTTTTGCGGCCTGACCTGCTGTGCTTTTCGAGCCCCACTCTGACCTAAACTCTAGTTCCCAGCATCTGCATTCCTCACTCTTGCGACCTGACCTGCTGTGCCTTTCCAGCACCACTCTGATCTAAACTCTGGTTCCCAGCATCTGCGGCCCTCACTTTTGCAGCCTGACCCGCTGTACTTTTCCAGCATGACTCTCACCTTAACTCTGGTTTCCAGCATCCGCAGTCCTCACTTTTGCAGCATGACTTGCTGTGCTTTTCCAGCATCACACTGATCCGAACGTCGGTTTCCTGCATCGGCAGTCCTCAGTTTTGCAGCCTGATTTGCTGTGCTTTTCCAGATCTACTCTCATCTAAACTTGGTTTCCGTCATCTGCAGTTCTCACTTTTGCTGCCTGACCTGTTGTGCTCATCGAGCACCATTCTGATCTAAACTGCGGTTTCCAGCATAGAACATAGAACATAGAACTTAGAAAAATACAGCGCAGTACAGGCCCTTTGGCCCTCGATGTTGCGCCAATCCAAGCCCACCTAACCTACACTAGCCCACTATCCTCCATATGCCTATCCAATGCCCGTTTAAATGCCCATAAAGAGGGAGAGTCCACCACTGCTACTGGCAGGGCATTCCGTGAACTCGCGACTCGCTGAGTAAAGAATCTACCCCTAACATCTGTCCTATACCTACCACCCCTTAATTTAAAGCTATGCCCCTTTGTAATAGCTGACTCCTTACTTGGAAAAAGGTTCTCATGGTCAACCCTATCGAAACCCCTAATCATCTTGTACACCTCGATCAAGTCACCCCTAAACCTTCTTTTCTCCAATGAAAACAGCCCCAAGTGCCTCAGCCTTTCCTCATACGATCTTCCTACCATACCAGGCAACATCCTGGTAAACCACCTCTGCACCCGCTCCAGTGCCTCCACATCCTTCCTATAGTATGGCGACCAAAACTGCACACAATACTCCAGATGTGGCCGCACCAGAGTCTTATACAACTGCAACATGACCTCAGGACTCCAGAACTCAATTCCTCTACCAATAAAAGCCAGCATGCCATATGCCTTCTTCACTGCTGGGTGGCAACTTTCAGAGATCTGTGTACATAGACACCAAGATCCCTCACTTTTGCAGACTGATCTGCAGTGCTTTTCCAACACCACTCTGATCTAAACTCTGGTTTCCAGCATCCGCAGTCCTCACTTATGCTGCCTGACCTGCTGTTTTTTTCGTGCACCACTCTGATCTAAACTCTGGTTTCCAGCATCCACTATCCTCAATTTTGCCGCCAGACGTGCTATACTTTTCCATTACCATTCTGATTGAAACTGCGGTTTCCAGCATCTGCAGTCCTCACTTTTGCAGACTGATCTGTAGTGCTTTCCAAGCACCACTCTGATCTAAACTCTGGTTTCCAGCAACCGCAGTCATCACTTTTGCAGCCTGATCGGCTGTGCTTTCCCAGCACCACTCTGGACCGCGACTCCCTCGTCAGGTCCACACCCCCAACCAACCCAACCTCAACTCCCTGCACCTTCCCCTGCAACCGCAGGAAATGCAAAACATGCAACCACACCTCCCCTCTCACTTCCCTCCAAGGCCCCAAGGGATCCTTCCATATCCGTCACAAATTCACCTGCACCTCCATACACATCATTTACTGCATCCGCTGCACCCGATGTGGCCTCCTATACATTGGGGAGACAGGCCGCCTACTTGCGGAATGTTTCAGAGAACACCTCTGGGACACCCGCACCAACCAACCCAACTGCTCCGTGGCTGAACACTTTAACTCTCCCTCCCACTCTGCCAAAGACATGCAGCTCCTTGGCCTCCTCCATCGCCAGACCATGGCAACACGACGCCTGGAGGAATCCCTCCAACCACAAGGGATGAATGCAGATTTCTCCAGCTTTCTCATTTCCCCTCCCCCACCTTATCTCAGTCCCAATCCTCGGACTCAGCACCGCCTTCTTGACCTGCAATCTTCTTCCTGACCTCTCCGCCCCCACCCCCTCTCCAGCCTATCACCCTCACCTTAACCTCTTTCCACCTGTCGCATTCCCAACGCCCCTCCCCCAAGTCCCTCCTCCCTACCTTTTATCTTAGCCTGCTTGGCACACCTTGCTCATTCCTGAAGAAGGGCTTATGCCCGAAACATCGATTCTCCTGCTCCTTGGATGCTGCCTGACCTGCTGCACTTTTCCAGCAACACATTTTTCAGCTCTGATCTCCAGCATCTGCAGTCCTCACTTTCTCCTAGTAAGACTCAAAGAACAAGGAACATTGCAATGCAATACACACCCTTTATGGAACCACTTGGCTAATACCAGAAGTTTGACAAATACAACATAGAACATTACAGCACTGTACAGGCCCTTTATGTAACCGCTCGGCTGATAAAACAAGTTAGTCTAATAGAACATATAATGTTACATCACTTTATGGAATCGCTCGGCTAATAAATGAACTTTGACTCACAAACCACAGCACACAACCGCGCTGTAAATGACCTTTACAGAACCACTCGGCTCATAAAGGAAGTTAGACTAATCATGCAAGCAGCATTACAGCGCAGTATCGGCCCTTTAGGGAACCGCTTGCTTGGTAATGGAAGTTAGACTGATAGAACATGGAACATTACAACGCAGTACAGGCCGTTTATGGAACCACTCGGCTTCGTGGAATCGATCGGCTCATAAAGGAGGTTAGACTCATAGAACAAATAATATGATAGCGCAGCACAGGTCCTTTATGGAACCGTTTGGCTGATAAGGAAAGTTACACACATAGACCATTCCGAACATGACATTAAGTACAGCTCGTTTTTAGAACCGCTTGGCTAATGAATATAGACTCCTAAAACATAGAATATGACAGCGCAGTACAGGCCCTTTATGGAACTGATCGCTGATAAAAGAAGTTAGACTAATACAACACAGAACATGACAGCGCAGTACAGGCCATTTATATTAGTCCACTTGAATTATAAAGGAAGTTAGATTCAGAGAACATAGCTAATATAGCGCTAATAATATGGAACCGCTTAGCTAATAAATGAATTTAGACTGACACAACATATTACATTACATGACTTTATGGAATTGCTCGGCTAATAAATGAACTTTGACTCATAGAACATAGCACATTACAGCACTGTAAATTGTAAATGACCTTTATGGAACCGCTTGGCTAATAAAGGAAGATAAACTCATCATACAAAGAGCATTAAAGTGCAGCATCGGCCCTTTATGGAGCCGCTCGGCGAATAAAGGAAGTTAGACTCATCGAATAGCACAGTGACTCAACGGTTAATATATGCTACCTCACAGCACCAGTGTCCCAGGTTCGATTCCAGCCTCGGGCGACTGTCTGTGTGGAGTTTGCACATTCTCTCTGTGTCTGCGTGGGCTTCCTCTGGGTGCTCTGATTTTCTCCCACAGTCCAAAGATGTGCAGGTTAGGTGAATTAGCCATGGAAAATTGCCCATAGTGTTCAGTGCATGAGTCAGAGGGATATGGGTCTGGGTGGGTTACCCTTTGGAGGGTTGGTGTGGACTAGTTGGGCCGAAGGGCCTGTTTCCATACTGTAGGGAATCTAATCTTATCTAAAAAGAACACAGAACATTACAGCGCAGTACAGGCTCTTTATGGAACTGCTTGGCTAATAATGGACAGTAGACTAATGCAACATAGAACATTACAGCACAGTACAGGCCATTTTGTGGAACTGCTTGGCTAATAAAGGAAGTTAGACTCTGAACATGGAACATTACAGACCACTACAGGCCCTTTATGGAACCACTTGGGAAATAACGGACTTAGATTAATGCAACAAAGAACATTCCAGCACTGTACAGGCCTTTTTATGGGACTGCTCGGCTAATAAATGAAGTTAGACTCAGAACATTGAACATTATAGATCAGTACAGGCCATTTATGGAACCGCTCAGCTGAGAAGGAAGTTTGAGTAATACAACAAAGCACAGGCCAGCGTAGTGCAGGCCCTTTATGGAACCGCTCAGGCAATAAAGGAAGTTAGACTAACTCAACAGAGAACAGTACAGCACAGTGCAGGCCGTTTATGGAACAGCTCAGCTAATAAAAGACAGTAGACGAATGCAACATAGAACATTACAGTGCAGTACAGGCTCTGTATGGAATGGCTCGGCTAATAGAGGATGTTAGCCTCATAGAACATTACAGTGCAGTACAGGCCCATTATAGAATGGCTTGGCTAATAAATGAAGTTAGACTAATACAACATAGAACATCACAACAGATTACAGGCCCTTTATGGAACCAATCAGATAATAAAGGAAGTTAGACTCATAGAACATAGAACATTACAGCACACGACAGGCCCGGTGTGTCTGAAAGAGAACAGCAGTGCCTCTGTATCTGAGAGAGAATACCTGTGCCTTACTAGCACAGAGAGAACAGCAGTCCATGTGTATATGAGGGAGAACATGAGTACCTGTGTATCTGAGTGAGAACAGCAATGTTTTTATGTTTGAGTGAGAACAGCAGGACCGGTGTATCTGAGTGAGAACTGCAGTGTCTTTGTATTTGAGAGAGAACAGCAGTACCTTAGTATCTGAGAGAGAACAGCAGTGCTTGAGTAGCTAAGGGAGAACAGCAGTGCCTGAGATGCTGAGGGAGAACAGCAATACCTGTGTAGCTGAGGGACAACAGCTGGGCCTCTTTGAGAGAAAACAGCTGTGCATTATTTCTGAGAGGGAACAGCAGGACCTGAGTAGCTGATGGAGAACAGTTGTGTCATTATATCTGAGAGAAAACAGCAGGGCCTGAGTAGCTGAAGGAGAACAGCTACTCTTTGTATATGAGAGAGAACAGCAGGGTGTGGGTATCTGAAAGAAAACAGCAGTGCCTGTGTATCTGAGAGAGAACAGAAGGATCTGAATAGCTAAGGGAAAACAGCAGTGCCTGTGTATCTGAGATAGAACAGCAGTGTCTCTGTTGCAGGGAGAGAACTGCAGGCCCTATGTCTCTGAGAGAGAACAGCAGGACCCTTGAATAAGAGAGAGAACAGCAGTGCCTGCGAAGCTGAGGGAGAACATCAGTGCCTGTGCATCTGAAAGAGAACTGCTGGGCTGGTGTATGTGAGAGAGAACAGCACAGCCTTCGTAGCTGAGGGAGAACATCAGTGCTGGTGTATCAGAGACAGAACAGCATTGCATTATATCTGAGAGACAACAGCAGTGCCTGAGTAACTGAAGGAGAACAGCAGTGTCTTTTACTCTGAGAAAAAACAGCAGGGCCTGTGCGTCTGAGAGAGAACAGCAGTGCCTCTGTATCTGAGAGAGAATATCTGTGCCTTACTAGCACAGAGAGAACAGCAATGCCCCTTTATATGAGAGAGAACATCAGTGTCTGTGTATCTGAGAAAGAACAACTTTATTTGAGAAGCTGAGGGAGAACAGCAATGCTTATCCATCTGAGAGTGAACAGCAATGTCTGAGTAGCAGAGGGACAACAGCAGTTCCTGAATATCTGAGGAAGAACAGCAGTGCCTGTGTATCTGAGAGAGACCAGCAGTGCCTGTGTATCTGAGAAAGAACAGAAGGGCCTGTGTATCTGAGAGAGAACAGCAGTGCCTGTCTATCTGAGAGAGATTGGCTGTGCCTGAGTAGCTGAGTGAGAACAGCAATGTCTTTGTATATGAGAGAGAACAGCAGGGACTATGTATCTGAGGGAGAACAGCAGTGCCTGTGTATCTGAGAGAGAACAGAAGGGCGTGAATTGCTAAGGGAGAACAGCAGTGCCTGTGTACCTGAGGTAGAACAGCAGTGTCTCTGTTGCAGGGAGAAAACAGCAGGCCTTGTGTCTCTGAGAGAGAACAGCAAGACCTTTGTATCTGAATGAGAACAGCAGTGCCTGAGTAGCTGAGGGAGAACAGCAGTGCCTGTGTATCTGAAAGAGAACTGCTGGGCCGGTGTACCTGAGCAAGAAGAGCACTGCCTTTGTAGCTGAGAGAAAACAGCAGCACCTGTGTATCAGAGAGCAAACAGCAATGCGTTATATCTGAGAGCGAACAGCAGTGCCCTAGTAGCCGAGGGAGAACAGCAGTGTCTGATTCAGAGAGAGAACAGCAGCTCCTGTGCGTTTGAGAGAACAGCAGGTCCTGAATAGCTGAGGGAGAACAGCAATACCTGTGTATCTGAGAGAGAACAGCAGTGCCTGACTAGCCGAGGAGAATAGCAGTGAAAGTGTTTCTGAGAGAGATCAGCAGTGCCTGTGTATATGAGCGAGAACAGTAGTGCCTGAGTAGCTGACGGAGAATTGCAGTGAATGTGTATCTGAGAGAGAACAGCAGTGCCTGTGTGTTTGAGAGAGAACAGCAGTGCCTTTGTATCTGAGAGAGAACAGAAGGGCTTGAATAGCTAAGGGAGAACTGCAGTGCCTGTGTACCTGAGATAGAACAGCAGTGTCTCTGTTGCAGGGAGAGAACTGCAGTGCCTGTGTACCTGAGATAGAACAGCAGTGTCTCTGTTGCAGGGAGAGAACTGCAGTGCCTGTGTACCTGAGATAGAACAGCAGTGTCTCTGTTGCAGGGAGAGAACTGCAGGCCCTGTGTATCAGAGAGAGAACAGCAGTGCATTATATTTGAGAGACAACAGCAGTGCCTGACTGGCTGAGGGAGAACAGCAGTGACTGTGCATCTGAGCGAGAAAAGCAGTGAATTATATCTGAGAGAGAACAGCAGGGCCTGTGTACCTGAGTGAGAACTGCAGTGTCTTTGTATTTGAGAGAGAACAGCAGGGCTTTTATATCTGAGACAGAACAGCAGTGCCTGAGTATCTGAGAGAGAACAGCAGGGCCTGAATAGCTGAGGGACAACAGCTGGGCCTCTTTATCCGAGAGAGAACAGCAGGGCCTGTGTGTCTGAGAGAGAACAGCAGGGCCTAAGTAGCTGAGGGAGAACAGCAGTGCCTGAGTAGTTGAGGGAGAACAGCAGTGATTGTATATCTGACAGAGAACAGCAATGCCTGAATAGTTGAGGGTCAACAGCTGGGCCTTTTTATCTGAGAGAAAACAGGAGTAGATGAGTAAGAACCCCAGTGCCTGTGTATCTGAGAGAGAACAGCAGTGCATTATATCTGAGAGAGAACAGCAGGGCCTGTCTGTCTGAGTGAGAACAGCAAGGCCTGAGTAGCTGAGGGAGAACAGCAGTGTCTTTGATTCTGAGAGTGAACAGCGGGACTTGTGTGTTTTAGAGAGAACAGCAGGGCCTGAGTAGCTGAGGGAGAACAGCAATACCTGTGGGAGAACAGAAATGCTTATGTATCTGAATGTGAACAGCAGTGTCTTTGCATATTTGAGAGAAAACAGCAGGACCTTTGTATCTGAGAGAGAACAACAGTGCCTGTGAAGCTGAGGGAGAACAGCAATGCCTGTGCATCTGAAATGTGTATGTGAGAGAGAACAGCATACCTTCATAGCTGAGTGAGAACAGCAGTGCCTGTGTATCAGAGAAAGAACAGCAGTGCATGACTGCCTTACTATCAGTTTCTAACTAATCTCTTTTATCCTTACATAAAAGCGATTTATGGAGGACAGTTTAAATTTCAGTTCAACATTAACTGTAATAAATCAAAAAAAAATCCTATGGTTAAAATCGGTGACCTTGGATTCGGCCATTATTCATGCATTAGAATTTTTTTTTAACGACCTATAGCATTGTAATTGAGCAATGACTGATCAGGATACTTAAGAAAACTGATTTTGGATTTGAATCGGGGGACTAAAACCAGGTAGTTGTGGTGGATTTCAAGGTTGGGAGCTGTATGCATTTTACATTTTAAATATTAAACACTGAATAAATGAATTTATAATATATAAATGTATGTTTACAGGTAGGTTTACTAAATGTATATTTGGGAATGGGCTTTAAAGTTAGACAAGCATAAATTGATAAATTATATTTGAGATTATAGGGAGCAAGAACTATTGCAATATTTCTTTAAAAAAAAAATCAAGGTCTAAACAAAACATTGGGTGATGAGGAATGGCCATGAGGTGGCCCTAAAGCTGTTCAGTTGGTTAAATGGGCTCAGCAATTGATCTGGCAACGTAACATGAGAAGCAGAAACAGAGGGCAAAAATAATGATAGCCACGGTTGATGAGGAATTAAAGAACTAAAAGGAGAAGGAAACCGGAATGGTGGCGGACAGCATGTTGAATTTAAAGGGAGGAGAAGGGATCGGGGAGGAGATGTTAAGGGGTTTGGTAGACAGGAACAAGGATCCAAGTGGAAATCCCCGCAGGCAGGATATTATTATTGTGGAAAGGCAGGTCACTTTCAGAGAGAGTGTCCAGATCCGAAAAAGGAAGTAAAGGCACTGTTTATGAACCTTGATGAAGAATAGGGGTGTCAGGAGTTCCTGCCCCCGGGGACCCACCAGGAATCCTTGATAAATTTAAAGATGGGACCTTACAAAGAGGATATAGTTTTCCTAGTCGATACGGGGGCAGCAAGGTCATCCTTAAATTTTAAGCCCAAGGGAGTGGGAACAAAACGTTAATTGGATTATGGCTACAGTTTTGTGATGAGAGGCGCGAAGAATCAGTTTTGCGCTCAAGACAAGATATTGCCACCAAATTTTGGATTGAATTAACTGCAAAAGGTGCTATGGAATCTGTTGAGGTTCTTAAAAATGAAAGTGCTCGAGCAAAAACAATTACAGAAACAGAGTGAGAAGTCACAAGTGACTGGTAAACAAACAGATTACAGTTTTTAAAATGTTTTAGTCACTTGTTGTGTTTCTGCCCTGAATTATAATATATATAATTAATATTTATAATAAATCAATTGTGTTAGCCTGAATCAATATTAATTGGCAGGATTCCTTGACACATTCTCAGTGACCTGTCATATTGATTCATGGTTAATTTAAAACATGACTGCATTAATTCATTGTTAATTAAAGAATGGAAAGCTACATTACTGGCCAGAGTGTGTGCAGGCAGTGGCAGCAACAGCCTTATTGGTAGAGGGGAGTCAGGAACTTACTTTTGGGGGAGCCTTAATAGTCAGCAGCCCACATCAGGGACGGACCATACTAAATCAGAAAGCAGGACAATGGCTCACAGACTCTAGGATCTTGAAATATGAGACAATCTTAATAGAGCAGAATGACCTTGTGTTAGTCACAGACAGTTGCTTGAATCCAGCTGCATTTCTGTGGCGGAGAGAAGGGGGTGGCCCTTGGCAATCCAGAGCACGACTGCCTTGATATTATTGAATATCAGACTAAAGTGCAGATGTACTTAAGGGACATCCTGCTGCATGCGGGAGCTCGGTTGTTTATCGACAGGTCCTCCCAGGTAATTGAGGGTAAAAGGCACAATGGATATGCTGTAGTAGACGGGATAGTGGGAAGCGTTGTCGAGGCTGAAAGACTGCCTCAGAGCTGGTCAGCCCAAACTTGTGAACTCTATGCCCAAGAAAGAGCTCTCAGAGCATTAGAAGACAAGGAAGGAATGGTATATACAGACTCCAAATATGCATTTGGAGTGGTACATACCTTCGGAAAAATTTGGCAAGAAAGAGGACTGATAAATAGCAGAGGAAAAGAACTAGCTCATGAGGAATTGATAAAACAAGTGCTGGAATCCCTGTTACTCCCGAGAGAAATAGCGATAGTTCATACAAACGGACATCAGAAGGGGAATGAACCGGAAGTAAGAGGAAATAGACTGGCTGATGAGGTAGCTAAAGAAACGACCCTGAATCCACAAGGAGCAGTGCTATATTCCCTAATACCTACAATCTCAGATCTTCAGAGTGCCCCGTTGTCTACTGTAAAGGAGGAAAAGGGACTAAAAGATTTAGGAGCTGCAAAGACAGCAGATGGGCCTGTATGTTACCCAATGGGAGGGAAACGTTGAATAAAATGATGATGCAAGAGATTATGGCTGTCCTACATCAGGGGAGTCACTGGGGAGTGCAAGCTATGTGTGCCATAGTGTTAAGGAAGTACGAATATAAAGGGATATACACCTTAGCCAAGCAGGTATGCGCAAGATGCCCGACTTGCCAAAAGATTAATAAGAAAGTAACGGTGGGTGGGTGGGGGGGGTGGGGTGGGGCGGGAAGAGGTGGAAGAAACACTGGGGTAAGACCTTTTCAAAGAATACAGATAGATTACACAGAATTACCCCCAGTAGGGAAACAAAAGTACTTATTAATCCTAATGGATCACCTAATGGGTGGGTGGAGGCATTTCCAATGTCCTCAGCTACTCGAAGGGAGTAGTGAAAACTCTTTTAGAACATATAATCCCTCAATATTGAATGGTGGAAAGTATAGATTCAGACCAAGGTAGCCATTTTACCTCTAAGATCCTACAAGAAGTAATGGCAGGATTAGAAATCTCTTGGGAATTCCACACTCCTTAGCATCCGCCTTCCTCTGGAGGGGTAGAACAAATGAATCAAGCCTTAAAGAAGCAATTGTCTAAGCTAGTCCTAAAGACTCGATTACCATGGACAAAATGTTTACCTATCGCGTTGCTATGCATTGGGACTGCGCCTAGATGTGATATAGGCCTCTCTCCTATGAGATGATGTTTGGATTACCTTTCTTGGGTGGAAGAGGGGAATTACCAACTGTAGAGTTCAATGATAAGTTTTTAAAGAACTATATTGTGGTGCTCGGCTCTTCTTTGTCTGTCCTTAGGAAGAAGGGTCTGTTGACTCAGGCACCTCCACTTGAGTTCACCGTACATCGAATACAACCAGGTGATTGGGTCCTGATCAAGACCTGGAAAGATACCAAACTGCACACAAGCTGGGAGGGACCATTCCTAACCCTCCTGACTACTGAGACAGCTATCTGGACTGCTGAGAAAGGGTGGAGTCATCACACTCACGTTAATGGTCCTGTGAACACCCCATCGGCGGAGTGGCACGCTCATCCTACAGACAACCCTCTGAAAGTTAAGTTGAGAAAGAAGGAATGAACTGAGATAAAAGACTCTTTTAACGTTTGATGACATATATATTGTTATTGATTGTAAGGGTTGCGTGGACTCACCTCTCCCTGGTGCCTAAAAGATTAAGACAGGGTGGTGGACAGGGTTCAGAAATGGGTGGGTTCTGGTATAGTATGGTGACGATAGTAGTACTAACTGTTCAAGGAAGTAGGAAAAATCACTTTACTACACTATGCCAAATGCTAAACAATAGGGACTTGCCGACTGTTAGGTCTGTGCAGAAATTCCACACCATGGCGAATCTGGAATCCCCACCTCGGTAATACTGCTTACTAAAAAAGAAGTGTACGATGTACAACACTTTGACTTTGTAGCAATTTGACATTGTAGCAATTTAGATGTAGAAAGAGACATGAGAGAGACATCCGAAGACTATAATCCCAATGGACAGTCCTTTAGGAAAAATGTTAAGAGATTGGAATGTTAATCCTTGGACGCGAAGAAAAGACAAAAAACAAATGATAAAACTTTGCTGTTTTGAGTGGACTAAGGAAAGCATTAAAGTCCCAAATGTATTTTGGCCTAAATATGGGTCAGACGAGGATTGGTTATGTCAAGATTTAAATATATATGTAAATAGGAAACATAAGTGCTCCTATAAAGAATCTGACTATACCGCCTGTTGGATAGGGAGCCCGAAAATTTTAATTCTGAAAAAGTCAAAAACAGAAGAAGGCAATGAGGAAACAAAGGATTCCCACTGGGATCCTTTGTCAAGTTTGCCCCCTCCCCCATATAGTAATGATAATAATGGCCCGTCAAATCCCTCTCCCACAGCACCCCCTCCGGTACAAGAACCTGAAAAAGGTCCGGGGGAAGACCTTCCCTTGAGTCCGATTAGAATGAGATCAGCAGTAAAAAGAGAAGAGGGGGACATAGGTGGGACATCGGCACAAATATATCCCCTTCGAGAAGTACTCGTCGGTAATGGCGAAATTGGATATGTTAATGCACCAGTAGTGAAGTTAGGTCTTTTAAAAGAGAAATGAAAAGTTTGATTGAAGATCCAGTAGCATTGGCAGAACAGTTGGATCAATTCCTGGGGCTGAATTTATATACATGGGGTGAACTGATGAGTATTATGGGGACACTATTTTCAGGAGAAGAAAGGGGTATGAATAGAAGAGCTGCGTTTAGGGAATGGGAATAGAGACACCCTGTGGGCGAGAGAGTAATACCAGTTGAAAACAAATTCCCCAATATAGACCCACGATGGAAGGGTATGGATGAACATGATAGAGGAGAAATGAGGGACTTTCGAGAGATGGTTATTTTAGGAATCAGAGAGGCGGCACCTAGATCCCAAAATTTTACGAAAGCTTTTGAGGTGAGACAAGACAAAGATGAAGCCCCATCAGCTTTCTTGCAAAGGCTAAAAGAAGTTACTAGAAAATATTCAGGAATGAATCCTAATGATCTGGTAGCTCAGGGACTTTTGAAGGTCCAGTTCGTAACCAAATCATGGCCAGACATACAAAAGAAGTTACAGAAATTAGATGGATGGAGTGAGAGACAGATGGAGGAATTGTTACATGAAGCACAGAAAGTATATGGAAAAAGAGAAGATGAGAAACAGAAACAGAAAGCTAAAATAATGGTTGCAACAGTCGAGGAAGTTGCGGAGAGAAAGATAGAATCAGAAAACAACAAGGAAAGACAAGAGAGGCAAAGAACAGATTATAAAAAAAGGCAATCGGCAGGATGTAATTACTGCGGAGTAACAGGACATTTTAAGAAAGATTGTCCAAAGCTAATGCGACAAAAAGAAGCAGTTTCATTGTTAACTAACAAAAGTCTCAAGATTTCTGGAATAAAAGGGGAAGAATTCCTAGTGCCCGTTTTCGAAACAACTTTAATAAAAGGAAATAACAAAGAAATAACGGACAATTATTATATATCCCTGATGTCAGAAGCAACCTTTTAGGTAGAGATTTGATAATTTTACTAAATTTAAAGATCGGAGTGGAGAACGATTCGGTAGCTGTAACGATGAATAGATTAACGACCAGGGACGAAGAGCAGATAAATCCTAATGTGTGGGCAAGAACTGGGAACACAGGTTATTTAAACATTAATTCCATTGTAATTACACTGTCACAAGAAAATAAAACAGTAAGACTTAAACAATATCCAGTTTCATTAGAGGGACACAAGGGTCTACAACCAGTAAAAGACTCCCTAGTAAAAGAAGGTTTATTGGAACCATGCATGTCACCCTTTAATACTCCAATACTACCAGTTCGGAAGCCAGATGGGACTTACCGACTAGTACAACATCTCAGATCAGTAAACTGACTGGTTCAGACACACCACCCAGTGGTGCCTAATCCATATACCCTTTTTAGTAAGATACCGTGCAACCACTGTTGGTTTAGTGTGATAGATTTAAAAGATGCATTCTGGGCTTGTCCTGTAGCTCCAGAGAGTCGTGATATATTTGCTTTAGAATGGGAAAATCCATACACTGGCAGAAAACAACAATTCCAATGGATAGTACTTCCCCAGGGATTCACAGAATCACCTAATTTATTTGAGCAAGTACTGGAACAAGTCCTGGAACAACATAAAATGCCTCGGGGAATGTCACTGTTGCAATACGTAGACGATCTACTTGTGTCAGGACAAAATAGAAATGATGTAAGCTCAGCTACCAATGGGTTGTTAAATTTCCTCGGACAACAGGGGTTAAGGGTAACTAGGAGTAAATTGCAATATGCAGAAAAAGAGGTGAAATAGTTAGGACACCTTATTAGCAAAGAAACTAGACGCATTAACCCCGACAGAATTCAAGGGATAGTAGAGTTGCCTCTCCTGGAAACCAAACGAGAATTACGTAAGTTTCTAGGGTTAATGGGCTATTGCAGATTATGGATAGAGTCATATGCTCAGAAAACAAAGGGGCTATATTATAAATTGATTGAGTCCGAACATGAAAAATTGCACTGGACAGAAGAAGAAAAAGAAAAATTACACGAGTTAAAGCGTAGTTTAATACAAGCTCCAGTTTTGGCCCTTCCCTCACTAGAGAAACCATTTCACCTTTTTGTAACAGCAAATGATGGAGCAGCCTTAGGAGTGTTAACTCAGAAAGGAGGAGGAAATAGACAGCCTTCCTGTCCAAAGTTTTGGACCCAGTTTCAAGAGGATGGCCTGAATGTATACAGGCAGGAGCAGCGACTGCCAGATTGGTAGAAGGAAGTCAGAAGCTCACTTTTGGAGGAGCACCAGTAGTTAGTATCCTCCCATCAAGTCAGAACTGTGTTAAACCAAAAGGCAGGGAGATGGTTAACAGATTAACGAATTTTAAAATACGAAGCCATTCTGTCGGAAAAAGATGACCTCGTATTAGCAACAGACACCTGTCTAAACCCAGCTACCTTATTGTGGAAGGGAGAACCTCTAGACAAATGAGAACTAGAACATGACTGTTTAGATATCATAGAATATCAGACTAAGATTAGGCAAGACCTGAGAGACATTCCTTTACATGAAGGAGACAGATTATTTATAGATGGGTCATCAAGAGTAGTGGAAGGAAAACGATACAATGGGTATGTAGTAGTGGACGGTAATGAGAACCAAATAGTGGAAGCTGACCGGCTATCTAACGCATGGTCAGTACAGACTTGTGAATTGTATGCATTAAACCAAGCTTCAAAACACCTAGCAAATCGAGATGGAACAATTTACACTGACTCTATATGGGGTAGCTCATATCTTTGGAAAGATATGGCAAGAACGGGGACAAATCAATAGTAGAGGAAAGGAATTAGTGCATAAAGAATTGATAGGACAAGTATTGGGGAGCCTAAAATTACCCCAGGAAATAGCTATAGTCCATGTACCTGGACACCAGAAAGGACACACTCTAGAAGCAAAGGGAAACAAGCTAGCAGACGAAATAGCCAAAGAAGCAGCTATGAAAGACACAGTAACAAGAATGCAAGTACAACTAGTTGATTCTTCTTCCATGAATCCCATGTACACGGAGGAAGAAAAAAATAATTTCAGGAAATAGGGGCCAATAAGATAACTGGAAGAAAATGGATCTTGCCAGATGGGAGGGAATTGGTGAGTAAACCAGTTATGAGAAACATCCTAGCTACTTTACACCAAGGTAGTCATTGGGGCTCCCAAACTATGTGCGACATTGTGTTAAGGAAATATGGATGAAAGGGAATCTATACATTGGCAAATCAAATATGCATTGGATGTACAACTTGCCAGAAGATTAATAAGAAAATAATAAGGGAAATCCCAAAGGTGGAAGAAACCCAGGGATGAGACCATTCCAAAGTATACAAGTAGACTGCACTTCCCCAGTGGGAAAGCAGAAATACTTGTTGGTCTTAGTAGACCATTTAAAAGGATGGGTAAAAGCATTCCCAATGTCATCAGCCACCTCAAAAGGAGTGGTAAAAACCCTTCTCGAACATATTATTCCAAAATATGGAATAGTGGAAAATATAGTTTCAGATCAAGGTAGCCATTTTACTTCCAGTATCCTACAAGGAATAATGGCAGGATTAGAAATCTCTTGGGAATTTCACACCCCTTGGCACCCACCCTCCTCTGGACGTGTGGAATTAATGAATCAGACTTTGAAGAAACAATTATCTAAATTAGTCATCGAGACTCAATTACCATGGACCAAATGTTTGCCTATTGTACTATTACGTGTCTGAACTGCTCCAAGGCGCGATATTGGTCTTTCCCCTTATGAAATTACGTTTGGACTACCATTTCTAGGAGGGAAAGGAGAGGTACCTACAACCGAGTTTAATGATAATTTTTTGAAAAATTATATTATGGCACTTCATTATCTGTTCTTAGGAACAAAGGCTTGTTGGTACAAACACCACCACTAGAGTTTGCAGTATACCGTATACGACCAGGTGATTGGGTCTTGATTAAAACCTGGAAGGATACCAAACTACACCCAAGTTGGGAGGGACCATTCCTAACTCTTCTAACCACCAAAACAGCTGTTCCGACTGCTGAGGAAGGGTGGAGCCATCACACTCGTGTCAAAGATCCTGTGAATGCCCCAGTGGTGGAGTGGCACGCCCATCCTACAGAAAATCCTCTGAAAATTAAGCTGAGAAAGAAAGAATGAATTGAGACAAAAGACTCTTTTAAAGTTTGCTGATATATTGTTATTGATTGTAAGGGCTGTGTGGACTCACCTCTTCCTGGCGCCTAAAGAAATAAGACAGATAGACAGGAAGGTAGATAGTTGTTAGAAATGGGTAGGTATTGTATAATATTTTCACAATAGTAATACTAGCTATTCAAGGAAACGGGAGAAATCACTTTACTACACTATGCCAAAATTATGCTGGACAAAAAGCACTTACTAATTGTTGGGTCTGTGCAGAGATCCCACACCATGGTGAATCTGGAATCCCCACCTCGGTAATACAACTTACCAAAAAGGATGTGTATGATGTGCAACAATTTAATTCAGGCACAAATAACACAATGTGGAGTCACGAAAAGGGTAAATATAACTTTGCAGACTAGCTCTAAGAACCAGGGGTATTATCGATGGCTTTATAATTACCCCACCGAAAGGAGCAGTGAATACCACCTGCTTTTGTAATCAGAATAATGCTGCACCCTTCCAAATAGGAAAATCATCTTGTGTCTACACCAGCCAAGCCACGGCCAAGGCCGTTCCCCAAATATTGAATGGAACATATTGGGTATGCGGCTGGAAGGCCTATCCATTTATTCCAGGGGAGAAATACATTTGAATAACCGAACGTATAGGAAGAAATGCATGTTTTGACGTTGATGAGTCATTGCCTCAAAACAAGAAAAGCTGGAGTGGCTGCTGATATCTTGCTTATATAATTCCTCATGTCCGATTAGAAAAACACAAACACAACCTGAGAAATGAAGGGGGAGTAAAACGTAAGACCTGAGAGGTCTCCGACCGTCTGTTGTGGACATTATTCCCAAGCTACGGTACTGCAAGGGCAGGGGGAGAGATACATAAACTGGTGGCTGCCCTTGAGAAATTGATTAATAATACCTCTGATGTAATGGAAGAAACTCAGACCCAAATATCGGCCATAACTACCGAAATAATTGCCACAGGATTAACAGTTTTACAAAATCGAATGGCTCTAGATTATCTCTTGGTCGAAAAAGGGGGAACCTTGCATTAATTGGTAAGGAATGTTGCACCTTCATCCCAGACGCCACTTCCCTAGTAGAAGATAAGGCAGAAATAGTAAAGAAAAAGATAAAGCATATAAAAGAAATTGAGAATAAAGTTTGAAAAGATGAGAGATGTGAATGGGGTGACTGGGGACTGACCAGTTGGGGAAAATGGTTAGCTAATTTATGTCTTACTAATAATAGTAGGACTAAAAATAGGATTTAACGTGTTAAAGTGGATAATGAGTAAGTTGATAATGTCCTTGGGAGGTCAACAATCAGTGATGATCATGACAACATTAAACACACAAGAAAGAGAGAGTAATAGATTACTCATAGAGTTTGAAATAAAGGCAGGCTTAAGACAGCAGAAACGGTAAGATTGTGAACCTCTATACCTTAGGGTGAAAAGAGGACAGAGAATAAAAATTGCAAAAACAACCAATAGTAAAATAAAGAAATGGGGGAGTTGTTAGAAATGAAAAGAAGTGTTGTTTTAGCAGATATAAAAAAAAATGAAGAAAAGGGGTCCAGCAGAAAAACTATTAACTCTGCAGGTACTTAGGGAAGTGTATCTTTACTTTTAATTATGGTTAATTAAATACTAATTCTGGAGTATAATATAAGCAAGTTAACTCTTTTAAAATAAGTTTTCAGCAAAAAAACTGAGATAACTAAAATGCCTGAGCTGTACAAAAATGATACAAAATTGATGAAGTGTACAGAGAATGGAATGTTCCAGCAATATTGATACAAAATGTTAAACTATATCTTGATGTACTATCGACAAAATAATGAGAATGTCAGCACTAACAGGGAGGAAGGTTGCCAACATGGGGAAGGGGAAGTAACAAGGGTGGAGCGAAGATGGGCAGTTGTATAGCCTAGTAAGAGAGACTGAGTAATTAGGAGTCTGGAGAGGTGACCTCACTCAGCTCAAACGTATCTAACATAAACTAACCCAAGTCTAATTCACTCAATTGCTTTGTGCAGTAGCAGTCCATACTTGCAAGTCCGTAATAAATTGTCTTGTCTCCAGATTTGTTGGTCTCGTCTAAAATTTTATTGAGTTTGTTTCTTACATAGGGAAGTGTGTTGTTTTTACAGAAATAGAAAAGCAAGACAAGGGGTACAAGAAAAATATCAGCTAAGCAAGCATTAGGGAAATGTATCGTTATCTTTAATGTATAATTATGGATAATTGAGTACTAACTTTAGTGCAGAACTATTAAAGCAAATAATTTCTTTTAAATAATAGTCTCAGCAAAATAGCTGAGATAGCTGAAACACATAAACTAGGCACGAAAAAGATACATTGTTAAAACGTATGTTCTAGAATGGAATGTACCTATGGACAATGGATGATTAGATTAGATTATTTACAGTGTAGAAACAGGCCCTTTGGCCCAACAAGTCCACACTGACCCACAACCCACCCAGACCCATTCCCCTACATTTACTTCTTCACTTAACACTACAAGCAATTTTTAGCATGGCCAATTCACTTAACCTGCGCACTTTTGGACTGTGGGAGGAAACTGGAGCACCCAGAGGAAACCCACACTGACATGGGGAGAATGTGCAGACTCCACACACAGTCAGTCAGTCACCTGAGGCAGGACTTGAACCAGAGTCTCTGGCACTGTGAGGCAGCAGTGCTAACCACTGCGCCACCGTGCCACCCATTGACAAAGTGCTGCACAGGAGGCTGCTAAATAACTAAGCTCCAATGCTGCTGGACAAAATTTAGAATGCAAATAGGATTGGCTAACTGGCAGCAACAGGCAGTGGGGATAAAAGGTGTCTTTTTCAGGATGGCATGATGTTACAAGCAAAGTAAAAAGAACATCAAGATACAAGTTTAGCCTCATGTCAGCACTGACAGAGGGAAAGGTTGCCAACTTGGAGAGAAGTGGGCAATAAGGGCGGAGCACAGCTGGATAGTGGCAGAATACTAAGAAAGATTGGGTAATGTAGGAGTCGGGAGAGATGACCTCACGCAGCTCAAAGATATAACTGTGTAAGAATTTGAATTCTCATTGCTCATTTGCTTCTGCAATTGATGCCCTTTCTTATAAGATTGTAGAATAAATTGTCTTGTTTCTGGTTTTGGTGGTCTCGTCTAAATTTTGTTGATTTTGTTTCGAACAACCACCCCTTCATGACAGTGAACCAGTATTCCCAGTAACAAACCCTGCCTCCACCGACCACTGTAAATCTGGTTGCCCCAATAATAGACCCAACCCTGACCATTGTGACCCCAGTTTCCCCAGTAATAGCCCCCTTACAGCTGTGAACCTGAATTCCCTGGTAACAAATACCGCCCCCCTAACCATTGTGACTCTGATTACCCCGGAAACAGATCCAACCCCCTGACCATTGTGACCCCGGATTCCCCGGTAACCGCCCCCTTACAGCTGTGAACCTGATTTCCCTGGTAACAAGTACCGCCGCCTAACCATTGTGACTCTGATTACCCCAGAAACAGATCCCACCCCCGACCATTGTGACCCCAGTTTCCCCGGTAATAGACCACAGCCCCTGTGGCGAACAATGGAGGAACCGTTCATTGCTGAGGCACTGCACAAGCACATCTACATCTTCGAAGATGTCATCAGCTTCCTTTTGTGAGAAACAAAGCTCACAATATAATAAATTTCAGTCCGAGTGAAATTCTGAAGCAGCGACTTTTATTGAAATGTTCTTGCAAGATGGGTGTCGAACAAGTAGGCACCCCGATCCAAAAGTTACTTCACAATTTATACAGTATAATTGAGTCTGTCTTGATACTTCCCCGTTTACTCATTGGCCTTCAAACCTATCAATATTCCTTATTGTGTTCTGCCCCTGCCTAGCTGTGCCCACTCCAAGCCGGGCGACCCTCACTCTTATTTACCCTATCCCTTATTTGTAACTAACTTGGCTCATTTCAGTGCCTACATGAGGGCAATGTGCCAGGTTTGGCATAACTCAATGTTTTTTTAACCTTATCTGTTTGTCTGTAACATCTTCCATTGTTTGCAGGCACATTTCATTCTTGTATGCACATTTCAGCTAATGAAAAGCAATTATGTATTTCCTTCACATAGTTTCCATTCTTGGCTGAAACAATTATACACTGGTGTTAGTTCATTTACCTTACATGAGCAATTATGGTTGCAGAAGTAAAACTGCTTTACCTATATCCCACAATTTCTCCATTTTTCTTTAATTATCATTTGCTATCTTCTGCATTTTTCTTATATGTTGCTTCCAAATTGACCAGCATCTTTCGCAAAATTTCATTTATTTTGGAAATCTCCCTGTGAGAAATAAAACTCTCAGTATAATAAATTTCAGTCCGAGTCAAAATCTGAAGCAGCGAATTTTATTGAAACCTTCTTACAAGAAGGGGGTGACCAGTGGGCACACACATTCAGGGATTGCTTTACAATTTATACAGTTTTAATTTTTGGTACTTCCCGTTTACTTCATAGGTCTTCATACCTATCAATCTCCCTTATTGTGTTCTGCCACTACCCAACTGCGCTCCACCCTTATTACTTCCCCCCTTCTCCATGTTGATGACCCTCCCCTCTGTAAGTGCTGACATAAGGGAGATTTTGCTAAACTTGGATCTTGATGTTCTTTTCACTTTATCTGTTTGCTTGTAACATCTTCCATTGTTCATAGGTACATTCCATTCCTGAATATAAATTTTAACAATGTGTCTTTTCTTGCCTAGTTTACACTTTTCAGCTATCTCAGCTATTTTGCTGAGACTGTAAATTATTTAAACAATCATGATGAAAGAAATTATTTGCTAGAATAATTATACACTAAAGTTAGTACCCAATTATCCACAATTATACACTAAAGTTAGTAATTATTTATCTATATCCCACAATTATACACTAAAGTTATCACTCAATTATACTTGCAGAAGTAACACTGTTTTACCTGTATCCCACATCCCCGAGTTTACTTACTCCCTCGTTGTTTAATAGGTAACGCCCTTCCCCCCAATTGCTCTTTTGGGGCATATGCGTGGCCAAAGCTGTTTCAATCAACCTTTGAATTAGCCCCCATATGCAAGGTATGATACAGCATCCTATTGTGGTTAGTACTCACACCACTGCGATCAAGGAGGTAAGGACTGAAACCACCACACCCTTCCACTTTCCAAACCACAATTCTAGCCACCCAGTGAGTGATGTGTTGATTCCTGAGTTTTCAGCTAGTTCTTCTGCCAGTGTTGTTAGACCTTGCAGGGCCCGAGTAATAGATCCATCTGGGGTTTTGTTATTTGGAATAAAGGTACAACAGCTCCCTCCTAACATCACACACACACACACACACACACACACTGATTTCCAGCAACCACAGTCCTTTGTTCTTTTTTAATGCAATGTTAGTCTTTATTTCAATTGGAATGTAACATAGCAATAGGGAGATTTTGCTAAAACTATACAAGGCAGCTGTGGGACCACAGCTGGAATACTGTGAACAGTTTTGGTCTTTTGATCTAAGGAAAGATAGTTGGAGACAGTCCAGAGAGGGTTCACTTGGCTGATCCCAGTGATGGAGGAGCTGTCTAATGGGGAGAGGTTGAGTTGGTTGGCTCTGCACTCACTGGAGTTTGGAAGAATGTGAGGTGACCTTATTGAAATGGACAAGATTCTTCGAGGACTTGCCAGGGGAAGTTTGAAAAGTTTGTTTCCCTTTATGGGGGAGTGTCCAGGACCAGAGGGTATCATCTCAGAATAAGGGGTCACCCATTTCAGACAGAGATGAGGAGGAACATCTTCTCTCTGAGGGAAGTAAATCTGTGGAATTCTTTCCCATAGAGTGCTGTCAAGGCTGGGTCATGGAATATATTCAAGGCTGAGACAGACAGGTTGTTTCATCAGGAAGGGAATTGAGGGGTTATGGGGAAAAGGGATGATTATAGAGTAGAGAATAATCAGTCATGATCGCATTGAATGGTAGAACAGAGACAATGGGATGAATGGCCTTCATTTTCGCCTGTGCCTTATGGTCTTAAAATGATTATTTGGGCAGGATGTTTCAGACAATGGCAATCTCACGCACATTGTCAATCTGCCAATTATTCCCTTATTCTTGAAAGGAGGAGAAACAACATTTCAGACTGGAGATACTGCTCAGGGCTCCTTCTCAAACAGGCCCATAGATACACATCAATATGAGTATATCTGCAATTATATTATAGAAGAAACAACTTAGTAATTAAGATTAATGTTATAAACTCTGGGAATCTGAACTTCCAATTCCCCGGCTAGTGTTATGCAAATGTGGGCTCATAGATATAGGCAAGACATTGAAACCTTCTTTTGTAACAATTGTTTTTGACAGTTTATTGAAATAATTAATTCAAAAATATGAATGAATACCGTACATTAGAATATAAATAATTGTGATATTGCTATCCTGCTTAAATTTCCACACGTTTTTAAATCTGCAATTAAAAACAATTCATTTGACATCACAAGGTTGAGAGAAAACTGTCCTCACAATCCTGTCTAATTTCTTTCGAATGGTTTTGTCTCAACTTTTCAACAGAGGTTTAGTGATGTCACAGCTCCCTGGGGTCATGGACGGGAAAACAAGCCCCGCTATTCTCACAGTTGTTACAGAAGTTAATGATTTCAAACTATACTGAGCATTCCTCAATGTAACTGCCTTTTAGATCAAAGTTAACAGGAATCATGGACCAAGCTTCTGTGCTGATTGGAACTTACACTTTATCACAAGCAATTAGACTCCAGCTACAGCCAAACTACTATGAACCATCGGTCCATAGCCCAACAAATTAAATGCCTAATCTCTTAGAGATTAACTCTTACACGCAGTCCCATACACATATGCACAGACACAGTCACACACAGCAACACAGACACCCATTCATACAGACACACAAACATACATGCATGCAACACACCCACACCTTTCACACACAGAGGCACACACAAATACAGTACACAAAAACATGTAATGGATAGCGGGAAAGACAGGGAAGGTCCTGTGTTTCCTCTTCACATGGAATGTGAAATGATTGTATTGGTCCTTGTGCTGCTCAGATTGCTGCTTCCCAGTCTTCCTTCTCTGGGGGCTCTCAGTGATTTACACGAGACACACGGACTGGGTCACAGTTTTAATGAGTCTGTTAGAGACCATTTATAAGCAGAGATCACAGGAACTGCTGAAGTAACAATAAACCAGATTTCTTCAGGCTTAAAGAGGCTTTTACTGCAGAGAACAGAGAGGTCCTGAGCAGGTGGAGGTCTGAAGGCTTTTCTGTACCTGGTTCATAGCCCCAAGTTGTTCAACTGCCTGAGAACCAATCACATCGCTGCTCGCAGGGAGAAAGTGAGGACTGCAGATGTTGGAGATCAGAGCTGAAAATGTGTTGTTGGAAAAGCGCAGCAGGTCAGGCAGCATCCAAGGAGCAGGGGAATCGACGTTTCGGGCATGAGCCCTTCTTGACTGGCATTGCCAGTGATGGAATGGAATGGACGTGCCCAGTACTGGTCTCATCCCCTTTACCTTGAAATACTTTTTCCCTTATAATTTGTGAGAGCACGTCAAAAAACATTAGATAATAGCTGCAGAAAGTGAAATAAAATTCACCCTTCTCCCCACGAAATGGCTCACTCAAAGGTACCTGGATACAATATCAGTGGAAATACTGCATTTAATGAGTATAATATTAGAAATACTACTCCAAGAAAAAAATCCACTTTGCAGAGGGAGCACAACATTTCTCCACAAGAGCATGTTCCACACTGAGGGCCTTCAGTCCAATTGCAACCGTCTCCACACTGGAATTGTGTGTATGTGTGTGTGTGCTTGTCAGTCAGTCTTTGTGTCTGTCAGTTTGTGTGTATATATGCGTTTATGTCTGTGTCTGTGTGCCTGTGCAGAAAGTGAGAGCTGCAGATGCTGGAGACCAGAATAGAAAAGGTGGCATCCCGAGGAGCAGGAGAATGGATGTTTTGGGCAGAAGCTTTTCGTGATGAAAACGTTATGCTTGAAACGACGACTCTCCTGCTCCTCGGGTGCTGCCAAATTGGCTGTGTTTTTTTTCCAGCACCACACTTTTCTTCTCTATGTGTCTTTGTGTGTCTGTGTGTTGATGGTGCTGTCAGTTTGGATCATGCTGTGAGAAGTGGCTGTCTCTGACCGAATCCTTGAGGGAATGAATTCTCCATAGCACCACATGCAGAGGCATGGGGAGGACAAGTAGGGGTTAGCGTTGGATCACGTTTAACAGCAGAGAGATTTCTTGCATGGTTTTGAATCTTCACTCCATGACAGGAAATACATGTTTGTGGGCTGCAATGGTGTAGCAGCCCAAATGGAATTTGTAAGCTTGATGTTAAAAATTAGGGAGCCTAACATTTGTTATCATTCATAAGTTTTAATTATTCATAACAGAAGGAAATCATCAAACTCGATATTTTACTGTGTCACTGAACTTCCTTTGACTCTCGACAATGTTGCTGCATAAATAAATGTTTGGTGTGTGGGTTCTGATAACATCATGTAATCTGCTACGATTTCTCACATTGTCACAGCTTATGACATTAGTATGAGGTCTGTTGGATTGTTAATGAGCAGAGAAACCATGCATTTAATAATCAAACATTTCCTGATTAGCTATTCTATTTAATTTCATCAGAACACTCTGAGGGATTTGATAAGAATGGAAACTTACAGAGGATTGTAAGCTGATAGGAATTACCTAGTAGGAGATTCCATTTCCCAGGACAATTCCTTTGGATTGTGTTACAATGGGAAATCCTCAGGTTCCCGGATCAACTCTCTCCCTGCACTGGGTCAGAGACTCTTTGTCAGGAGTTTGAGGGAATATTCTCCATTCGCCTGGATGCGTGCAGCTTCAACAATTGTTCAAGAAACTCGACACCATCCAGGACAAAGCATCCCACTTGATTGGTCTCACATCCACAAGCATCCACTCCTTCCACCTCAGACACTCAGTAGCAATGATGTGTATCATTTACAAGATGCACTGCAGAAATTCATCAAAGATCCTCAGACAGCACCTTCCAAACCCATGACCACTTCCATCTGGAAGGGCAAGGGTAGCTGATACCTGAGAACACCATTCCCTGCAAGGTCCCCTCCAGGCCCCTCACCATTCTGAGTTGGAAATATATCGCCATTCCATCACTGGCATTGGATCAAAATCCTTGAATTCGCTCCCTCAGGGCACTGGGGACTGCAGCAGTTCAAAGGCAGCTCACCACCACCTTCTCAAGGGGCAACTCGGGACGGGTAATAGATGCTGACCCAGCCAGTGACACCCACATCCCACGAGTGAATATTTTTTAAACATAGTTTCATGCTCTGGAAACAATAGGACCATGCTGTGGTGTTCACTGAGGAGTTTTATAAATTTATAACACAAGAAAATCATGTAACCAAGTATTTAACTGTGTACCTGATCTTCGCTCTGAACCCAGACAATGTTGCTACATAAATAAATGTGGTTGTGCAACAACTTAGGTTCAGCAGCATGTAACCAATGCTCCTGAAGTGATACAGAAAACCCAAGTGATCATCAGGATTGATTCCTTAATTGGCATAATATAAGGAACTTACAACATTGATTAAGCACAAAAGGACGAAGCTCCCAGAGATGGTCAACGGCAAAATCACTGATTTCCTTCTGCTCTCCATCTCTGGGATTGTCTCTTTTGCTCTCACCCTTCAGCCTCTTCCAGACCCGACTGGTCACTAAAATGTGTCTGACCGTCAGAGTATTGAGCAACAGAATTAAAGCAAATGGTAGTAAAGGTCTTAAGGCTGTATCAAGCCAATTTAATGCCACCCACCAAGTCTCAGTATAGTAGCTTGATTTTGTTCTACAGCAGAATGGCACATTGTGGATTATTCCCTGAGGCTCATATTGAAAATAGAAAGGGATGTTTTTCAAACAGAGCAGCATACAGTTGTTGCTAGAACCACAGTCGCAGTTTTCTCAGTGCAATATTTTGTTTTTAGCTTCTGACAACGAATGGTCACAAATCGGTCAAAGCAGAAAGTGATGGTGAACCAGACAGAGTAGCACATGTCAGGGCCCCAGTAACAGTATGCACAGGAATGATGTCCAAGAAACACCGCGAGTAATAATAAGTGTGAAATCTTTTCACTATAACACCAAGGATGATGACCAGGACATCAGCAGCTGCCATTACCACCAGGTAGCAAGTAGTACAAAGGGAAACACTGCACTTTCCCTGTGAAAGGATAGCAATTGACAGCAAATTAACTGTGGAAGAAAAATGGGAAAAGATGTGGTGAATTACTGATCAGAACACCCCCCCTGCCTATTCCAGAGAGCATCAATATGACTTTCCCACCAAAATTCAGTGCACTGTGTGAATGGAAGTGGTCAGGGTTGAGTGAGTTTGAATTTTAAAACTTTCACACCCACCTGAGATTGTCCTCCAACCCAGTGACTCCAGAGATTATGGAGTTTGGACAGAGACTGAGCTCATGGTCCCTCCTTGGAGAGCAGAGGGATGTCTGTGATTTTGTTTGGTTTGCTTGGATACTATCTGAATGTATGTAAAAGATTCTTCCGGTTCTCAGTTCCAGCTCTGGCAGGCACTAGGGGGTATAGGTTCAGGGTAAGAGAAGAAAGATTTAAAAGGAACCTGAGGGACAACTTTTTCACAAAAAGGGTGGTGCGTGTAAGGAATCAGTTACCAGAGGAAATGTTGGATGCTGATACAATTACAACATTTAAAACGCATCTGGAAGGATATATGAATAGGAAGGGTTTGGAGGGATATGGGTCAAGTACTGGCAAATGGAGCTCGATTAACTTTGGATATCTGTTTGGCTTGGACGAGTTGAACCGAAAGTTATATTTTGATGCTGTATGACTCAGTGACTCTATCAGAACCTGCGTAAGATTTGAAACAAAAATACTCCATTTGTCTTCCAGGTGCAGCAGAACAGAGCAATGACAATGCATGAGTTTTAGGACAGTTGTGATATTTACACTGTAAATCAACAATCTATGCATCACAAATGTCTGGATGGGCAGGGACCCGGAGGGAAGTCTGTCAAGATTTTAATCTACTGACCGGAGACGGTGAGGAGAAGAGAATTTCTTGATGGGATGGTAGTTAGAAAGCAAAATGGAGCACATAACCCACAATTCCTTTGCATCACAAAAAAGATCAATCTGAGATTTGAAGTTCACAACTGATTCAGCATCCACTGCTGTTTGTGGACGAGACTTCCCAACATCTCCCACCCTGTGCATGTCAAAGTGCTTCCTAAGTTCTTGCTGGATCATTCTCATCCTAATTCGCAGACTCTGCTCCCTATTCTAGATTCACAAACCAATGGAAAGAGTTCATCTTTATCCACCCTATCTTTCTGGGGAATATCTTACAGGACTTCACTCAGATCACAATTTAATGTATTTAAATCGAGAGAAAACTGGCCTGATTTGTGAAACAGAACAGAAATTGCTGAAGAAACAATTTCTTCAGCAAATGGCAAGGTTAGCAGCTGAAATGGCTGATGATTACGGGTTGGTTCATAAATCAAAGTGTAGCTTCCAACATTAATTTCAATCCATGAGCGATAGAATTGGGAAGAGAGTAATCTTCAGGTCGGAGGGGAAAAGTGAAGATAATAAAGACAGCTTATCACAGGGTAAACACAAAAGCCATGAAGGGGAAAGAGAAGTTAAAAAGCTCTAGTGTATTCACTGGAATTAAGTAGGGCACATGAAGTCACAGTGTTGGTGGGAAGACTTTATTAAAGTGGTAAAAGAAGGCACAGTGGAGGCTAAAAAAACTGCATCAGAATCTACAACCTGGCTGGAGACTGGGAGAGAAAAAGGAGCCAGATCTTCCACAGCACAGACATTATGAAACTTCAAATTTTCCCTGGAACATCGGAGGCTGAGGGGTAAGCTTATAAAAATTTATAAAATCATGAGTGGCATGGATAGGCTAATTAGACAAGGTCTTTTCCCTGGGTAGGGGAGTCCAAATTTAGGGAGCATAGGTTGAAGGTAAGAGGAGAAAGGTATAAAAGGGACCTAGGGCATCCAGAGGGACGCAGAGGGTGATGCGTGTATGGAATGAGCTGCCAGATAACTTCATGCTTACCAACATTGTACTCCATCTGCCAGACCTTTGCCTTAACCTGTTGAAATCCACATCTTCTGTAAAGTTTGCCTTTCCACTTAATTAATTGCCTTTCCAAATCATTTATATATATATATATATATACATGAACAGTTATGGGCCCAACACTAAGCCCTGTGGTGCCCCGGTCACTACTAATCTCCAATCAGCAAAACACCCATTTATCCCAACTCTCTGCTGTCTATTGGTTAACCAGTTCTCTATCTACACCAGTACATTCCCCACAACTCATGTATTCTTATCTTATGGATGGGTCTTTTACACAGCACCTTATTGAATGCCTTCTGGAAATCCAAGTAAATAACATCTACCTGTTCCCCTCCATCCACCATGCTTGTTACATCACCAAAGAACTCCAGTAAGTTTGTCAAACAAACTTCTGCAATCTTTCACCAGTTAAATAATACTCTGACCTACTATTTTTACTTCCAAAGTGGATAACTTCACGCTTACCAACATTGTACTCCATCTGCCAGACCTGAATCCATGCTGCATCTGCCTGGTGGAACCCTTTCCATCCAGATGTCTCACTATTCCTTCTCTAGTGATAGGCTCCAGCATGTTCCCTATGACAAATGTGAAGTTAAATGGCCAATAAACTGCCTGCCTTTTGCCTCCACCCTTTCTAAATAGTGGTGTGACATTCACTGACTTTCAATTCACTGGGATCTGCCCAGAGTCCAGTGAATTTGGTAAATTACCACTAACACGTCAACTATCACTTCTGCCATTTCATTCAGCACCCTGGGATGCATTAGGACCAGGGGACATATCTACCTTTAGATCCTCAAGCTTGCTCAACACTACCCCTTTAGTGGTAACAATTGAATTAAGCTCCTCACCTCCTATCGTATCCCTAACCTCATTCTTTGATGTCGGACACATCCTCCACTGTGAAGACTGATACAATATAATTATTCAAGGCCTTGGCTGTTTGAGTATTACCCAATATTAAATCCCCTTTCTCATCCTGCAAGGGACCTATGGGTACTTTAGCCACCCTTTTTCATTTTAATATTTATAAACAAAAACGTTTCTTAGAGGTTTTTATATTCTGCGCTAGTTTGCATTCATAATCTATCTTTTCTTTCTTTATTGCATGTTTTGTGGTTCTTTGTTGCTTTTTAAAGTTTGCTCAATCTTCCTGTTCCCACTACCGGTGGATACTTTCTAAGCCTGAGCTTTTAATTGGGTGCCTTCCTTTATTTCCTTGGTTACCCAAGGCTGACTCTTCCTACCCTTGCTATCCTTGTTTTTGACAGGAATATACTTTCCTTGAGCACTGTGAAAAATCTTTTTGAAAGTCCCCCACTCTTGCTCAACTGTTCCACCATATAACTTGTGTTCCCCGTCTAATTTAGTCAACTCTTTCCTCATCCCATTATAGACTTGTTTAAGCATAACACTCTGGTTTTAGATGGTACTATTTCACCCTCCATTTGTATCTGAAATTCGATCATACAATGATCGCTCTTTCCGAGAGGATCCTTAACTGCGAGATTATTAATTTTATCTGTCTCATTACACAGGACTAGATCTAAGATTGCACTCTCCCTTGTAGGATCGTTAACATGCTGTTCAATTATCTTAACACAGATGGGTTCAATGAACTCCTCTTCAAGTCTGCCCCTCCTGCCTTGATCCGGGTAATCAATGTCCCCACTGCCATTCTATTCTGACATGGGTCAGATATTTCTCATTGATCCCCTGTGCCACGGTCGCATAATTATTGGGTGGCCTGGAGACTCCTCCCACTGGTCACCTCTTCCCCTTTCTGACAACGTTTTGGGAATTCAACAGTCCAAAACTCCTATGATTATTGCTTATCATAATGTTTTAAATTATTGGGAATTTAACAGCTAAAATCTCCCTATGATAGAGGCTTACTATAATGGTTGACCGTGTACCTGTCCTTTGACAGGCTGAGACTGGAAATCACAGTGGGTGTCTGGCTATCTCAGAATTGTAGGGATTGTCTGGAGCCATACGTATGTTTTGTTCCCAGGCCTCGGGCAATGCTATTTGTATCCTTGGATAAGACTGTCCGCTTCGACTATAGACCTTACTGACTGTCTCCTTTCCTGTCAACATACCTCCTGACCTACTAACAAGAGTATGTGAATACAAACAATGACAACAATTCAGGATCTTATTAGTTACTTCTTTACCTATTAACACAAGATGATGTGAATAACCCAGTCACAGGCTCATGTGAATTATTCAATACTTTTCACAGGAAAATATCAATCCTGAGTCACTGTAAAGTTGAGAAATTCCTGTTTTGATAATGTTTGTTAAGAAATTTGTATCAGTCACACCTAAATGAGATAGAAAGTGTACTGCTTGCATACAATGTTCAGAGATTCATCAAGGAGTGCCACCACAAGAAGGCTACGAGACTCCTTTGGTGACACCCAGAATCTCTCGCTGGCTATCCAGAAATAAAGGTTTGTTTCTCTTTAAACTGAAATTTGTGTCATCTGGAATTTAAAGTCCAAATACTATTCCTGAACTCTAACCAAATGAATTCAATATTTTGCTCCTGAGATCCTGTATCATCTCTCCTGATCGCCCTAATATCATCCTTAATTAAGAGCATGATCCCCAACATCCTACACCTTCCTTCCTATCCTTCTGAATTACCTGATAGCCTTGGATATTTAATTCCCAGTCATCAGCACCCTGCAACCACGTTTCTTTTATGGCAAATAAATCCTACCCCTTTGTACTGATTTGCACAACATGTTCATTGCCTTTGTTTCGGATATTGAATTTGGAATTCATCCTGTTAACGAGTGAAGGAAACAGAAACCCATCCACTGCCTGTGCCCCACCGTGTCAAAGAACACAATTAAAATTGTCAAACATAACCTGTCCTTGGAGAAAGTGAGGTCTGCAGATGTTGGAGAGTCAGATTCAAAAGATGTGGTGCTGGAAGACCACAGAGGGTCAGGCACCATCCAAGGAGAAGGAGAGTTGACATTTCGGGTACAAGCCCTTCATCAGGAATGTTGATTGTATCGTATTAATTCATTTTGCTCAAACTGCATAATGAACATATCTTGTATCATGGTCTCCATTAGGTTTCTTACTGTTGATGTCAAACCAACAGGCTCTAGTTTATTGGGTTATCCATTTCCCTTTTCTTGAATAACGGTTTCACATTTGCAACCTGCCATACCCATGGATGAATCCTGTGTTCAGAGAAACCTGGAAAATGTCTGTCATCAAATGTCTGCAAATGCCTCCCTTACCTTACTCAGCAATGGGATGGATGGGTCTCACCGGGACTCGGAGACTTCTCTACCTGGAGTGGTGCCTTCCTTTTCAGCACCTCTTCTTTGTCACTGCTCAGATGCTCAAGGCTAACTCAGTAAAGACAGAAGCAAAATATTCATTTAGTGCCTCTGCCGTATCCTCAGCTTCAGTGAGCAGCTCACCCAGCATGTTCCTTTTGGACCCCACTCTATTCTTCAATTATCTTTTATGATTAATATGTTAATATATTATTACAACTGAAAGCTCAGTGATCAACATTTCCTGAAGGATTATTCCCAAGTGCAGTGATCAGTCTAGATGGACAGTGAGAATAACAGGGAAGTCTTTGATGTATCTGGACAGACAGTGATGGTTCCAGTGTCGACAGTCTCTGAAGGTTCTGCATTACGTGAAGGTGCTGTTTTGATGATGGATGTGTGTCAGTCTGATGGGAAGGTTTGGTTGTGATTTTTAATGTTGGGATGAGTGTAAGGGTCTGTTTGTAGGATAAGTCTGATATTAACTGCATCAGTTTGAAAATTTACATCTCGCAATGTAAATCATGCAATAACACAGTCCAGTCAAACACGTGTTGGCATGAGTGGGTGTCTGTGTTGCAGTGTGTATGTGTCTCTGTGTGTGCATGCATGCAAATGTGTGTAAGAGTGAGTCTCTTAAGGGATTAGAGGTGCAACTCGTTGGGTTACGGGTGAATGGCTCATAATAGTTTGGCTGTAGCTGGAGTTTAATTGTTTGTGATAAAGTGTAAGTTCCAATCAATCCAGAAGCCTGGTCCATGATTCCTGTTAACTTTGGTCTAAAAGGCAGTTACATTGAGGAATTCTCCGTATAGTTTGAAATCATTAACTTCTGTAACAACTGTGAGAGTAGCGGGGCTGTTTTCCCGTCCATGACCCCAGGGAGCTGTGACATCACTAACTCTCCGTTGAAAAGTTGAGACAAAAACATTTGAAAGAAATTAGACAGGATTGTGAGGACAGTTTTCTCTCAACCTTGTGATGTCAAATGAATTGTTTTTAATTACGGATTTAAAAACGTGTTGAAATTTAAGTTGGATAGCAATGTCACAAATATCTACATTCTAATGTATGGTATCCATTCATATTTTAAAATTAATTCTTTTAATAAACTGTCAAAAGAAATTGTCACGAAAGAAGATTTTAATGTTGTGCCTATATCTATGAGCCCATATTTGGATAACACTAACTGGAATCAGAAGTTAAGATTCTCAGAGTTTATAACAGCAATCTTAAATACTAAGTTGTTTCTGCTATAATATAATTGCAGATATACTCATATTGATGTGTATCTATGGGCCTGTTTGAGAAGGAGCACTGAGCAGTATCTCCAGTCTGAAATGCTGTTTCCCCTCCTTTCAAGAATAAAGGAATAATTGGCAGATTGGCAATGTGCGTGAGATTGCCATTGTCTGAAACATCCTGCCCAAAAAGTCATTTTAAGACCATAAGGCACAGGAGAAAATGAAGGCCATTCATCCCATTGTCTCTGTTCTACCATTCAATGCGATCATGACTGATTATTCTCTACTCTATAATCATCCCTTTTCCCCATAACCCCTCAATTCCCTTCCTGATGAAACAACCTGTCTGTCTCAGCCTTGAATATATTCCATGACCCAGCCTTGACAGCACTCTATGGGAAAGAATTCCACAGATTTACTTCCCTCAGAGAGAAGATGTTCCTCCTCATCTCTGTCTGAAATGGGTGACCCCTTATTCTGACCCCTCTGGTCCTGGACACTCCCGCACAAAGGGAAACAAACTTTTCAAACTTCCCCTGGCAAGTCCTCGAAGAATCTTGTCCATTTCAATAAGGTCACCTCACATTCTTCCAAACTCCAGTGAGTGCAGAGCCAACCAACTCAACCTCTCCCCATTAGACAGCTCCTCCATCACTGGGATCAGCCAAGTGAACCCTCTCTGGACTGTCTCCAACTATCTTTCCTTAGATCAAGAGACCAAAACTGTTCACAGTATTCCAGCTGTGGTCCCACAGCTGCCTTGTATAGTTTTAGCAAAATCTCCCTATTGCTATGTTACATTCCAATTGAAATAAAGACTAACATTGCATTAAAAAAGAACAAAGGACTGTGGTTGCTGGAAATCAGAAACAAATTCAGAAATTGGCGGAGGAACTCAGCAGGTCTGGCAGCATCTGTGGAGAGAAAGCAGAGTTAACAGAGTGGGTGGCACAGTGATTAGTACTGATACCTTATAGCACCAGAGACCTGGGTTCAATTCCCACCTCAGGCAACTGTCTGTGTGGAGTGTTCACATTCTCCCCGTGTCTGCGTGGGTTTGCTCCAGTTTCCTTCCACAGTCGAAAAAGGTTCAGGTCAGGTAAATTGGCCATTTTAAATTGCCTATAGTGTTAGGCAAAGGGGAATAGGTCTGGGTGGGTTGCTCTTCAGAGGGTCGGTGTGGACTTGTTGGGCGGAAGGGCCTGTTTCTACATTGTAAGTAATCTAATCTTAACGTTTCAGGCCCAGCGACTCTTTTTCAGAACTGTGTTTTTCCAGGAATTTCTGATTTTGGTTCCAGTATTCCATTTGACTTCCCTGTTCCCCACTGAACTCAGATGCTGGCGTTTTCTGATTCACAGATGCGGATTCCCAAATTCCTCTGTTCTGTAGATTTCTGCAGTCTTTCTCCATTTAATTAATATTCATTCTATTCATCCCTCCTATTCATCCTGTCAAAGTGCATCACCTGGCATTTCTCCTCCTTATGTTCCATCTGCCAAGTTTTCATCCACATGTTTAAACTGTCTAGAACCTTCTGCAGACTCTGACATCCTTCCCACTTGCCTTTCCTCTGATTTACATTGACCACTTCATAGTCACTCTCTGTTCTATGGAGTTGGTCAATCCTTGGTCCATGTTAATGTTCTACCCCAACAACACGGTCAGTGGAGCAAGAAAGAGTGGATTCTGGGACATGGTACACTGATCAGGAGCTGACACGGAACTGTTGGGTAAGTGAAGCTTTATATTTGGGCAGCTGCTTTACCTGTGACACTACTTGGGTAGTGTCTCCCACCCATCGTCCTCTAACCAAAAAAGGTTCTGTGCGCCAATTGGTAAAGTGACTGGTTTCTTTATTTTTTAGTTTTTCAGTAGTCTCGTTGGGAATTTAGAATAGTGGGGATGGCGGTTAGGGCAGTTGGATGTTCCTCCTGCAGAATGTGGGAGGTAAGAGTCAGCACTACTGCCCCTGCTGACTGCATCTGCATGAAGTGCCCCCAACTCCAGCCCCGCGACAACCATGAGCTTCGGATCATCTGGGAGGTAGAGGAGGTTATTGAGAGGAGATGCAAGGAGTTCGTCACACCTCAGGTACAAGAAAAAGGTAGATGGGTTACCGTCAGGGGACAGATAGGGAACTGGCAGACAGTGCAGGAATCCTCTGTGGCCATTCCCTTGATAGCAGGTTTTGGATAATTTTGGGGGTGGGGCAACTTACTGAGGTAAGCCAGGGGACACAGGTCTCTGGCACATAGTCTGTCCCTGTTGTGCAGAAAAGAAGGGGGAAGAGGAGCAGAGCATTAGTCGTTGGGTACTCCATAATTAAGGAGACAGATAGGAGGTTCTGTGGGAATGAGAGAGAGACTCACGGTTGGTGTGTTGCCTCCCATGTGCCAGGCTTTGTGATGTCTCAGATCATGTTTTCGCGATCCTTGGGGGGATGGGGAGCAGACCTAAATTGTGGTCCACATATGCACCAACGACATATGTAGGAAAAGGGATGGGGATTTAAGGCAGAAGTTCATGGAGCTAGGGTGGAAGCTTAGAGCTGGAACAAACAGAGTTGTTATCTCTGCTTTGTTACGAGGAATGGGGAGAGACAGGAGTTGAACACATGGCTGCAAGGATGGTGCAGGAGTGTGGGTTTTGGATACCTGGATAATTAGGCCTCATTCTGGGGTAGGAAGAACCTCTACAAAAATGATAGTCTACACCTGAACCAGAGGGGTACCAATAACACTGGGGGGAGTTTTGCTAATGCTTTTCGGGAGGGTTTAAACTAATTCAGCAGGGGGTGGAAGCCTAAATTTGAGATCGAGTCAAGGGGAGGATGAATGTAGTGAGGCCAGAACTAAGATTTCAAAGTGCAAGAAGACACAGGCAGGCAAGAAGTTGGTTTGAGGTGTGTCTACTTCAATGTGAGGAGCATCTGGAATAAGGTGGGGGAACTTGCAGCAAGGATTGGTACCTGGGCTTGTGATGTTGTGGCTCTTTTGGAGACCTGGGTAAGCAGAGACATGAATGGTTGTTGCAGGTTCCGGCATTTAGATGTTTCAGTAAGAACAGAGAAGGTGGTGAAAGAGGGGGAGGTGTGGCACTGTTAGTCAAGGACAGTATTACAGTTGCAGAAAGGATGTTTGAGGACTCCTCTACTGAGGTAGTATCAGCTGAGATTAGAAACAGAAAAAGGGAGATTACCCTGTTGGTGTTTTCTATCGGCCTCCGAATAGTTCCAGAGATGTAGAGGATAGGATCGTAAAGATGATCCTCAATAGCAGTGAGGTAGTTGTTATGAGGTCTTTAACTTTCCAAATATTGACTGGGAATACTACAGTTCAAGTACTTTAGATGGATCAGTTTTTGTCCAATGCATGCAGGATATATTCCTGACTCAGTATGTAGACAGGCCAACAAGAGGCGAGGCTACATTGGATTTGGTACCAGGTAATGAACCAACCAAGGTAAGATTTGGAGGTAGGTGAGCACTTTGGTGATAGTGATCACAATCCAGGATTACGTTTACTTTAGATTTGGAAAGGGATAGGTATATACCGCAGGGCAAGTATTATAGCTGAGGGAAAGGTAATTATGATGTGATTAGGCAAGTTTTAGAATGCATAAGATGGGGAAGGAAACTGCAGGGGATGGGCACAACTGAAATGTGGAGCTTATTCAAGAAATAGTGACCACGTATCCTTGATCAGTGTGTACTAGTCAGGCAGGGAGGACGTTGTTGAGCGTGGGAGCCGTGGTTTACTCAGGAAGTTGAATCTCTTGTCAAGAGGAAGAAGAAGGCTTATGTTAGGATGAGACGTGAAGGCCCAGTTAGGGCACTTGAGTGTTACTATCTAGCCAGGAAACAGCTGAAGAGAGAACTAAGAAGAGCCAAGAGTGGACATGAGAAGTAATTGGCAAATAGGATCAAAGAGTAACCTAAGGCTTTCTACAGGTATATCAGGAATAAAAGAATGACTAGAGCAAGATTACGGCCAATCAAGCATAGTAGTGGGAAGTTGTGCATGAACACAGAGGAGATAGAAGAAGCACCAAATGAATATTTTTCTTCAGTATTCACAGTGGAAAAAGGCAATGTTGTTGAGGAGAATAATGAGATACAGGGTCCTAGACTAGGTGGGATTGAGGTGCCCCAGGAGGAAGTGTTAGCAATTCTGAAGTGGTAAAATAGATAAGTCCCCTGGGCTGGATGGGATTTATCCTTGGATTCTCTGGGAAGCCAGGGAGGAGATTGCTGAGCCCTTGGCTTTGATCTTTATGTCACCATTGTCAACAGGAATAGTGCCAGAAGACTGGAGGATAGCAAATGTTGTCCCTTTGTTTAAGAAGGGGAGTCAAAACAACCCTGGAAATTATACACAAGGTGAGCCTTATTTCAGTTGTGGGTACAGTGTTGGAAACGGTTATAAGAGATGGGACTTATAATCATCTAGAGAGGAACAGGTTGATTAGGGGTAGTCAACACGGATTTGTAAAGGGTACTTCATGCCTCACAGACTTTATTGAATTCTTTGAGAAGGTGATCATAACAGGTGGATGAGGGTAAAGTGGTTGATGTAGTGTATATGGATTTCAGTAAAGCGTTTGATAAAGTTCCCCATTGTAAGCTATTGCAGAAAATATAGGGGCATGGGATTGAGGGTGATTTAACAGTTTGGATCAGACATTTGCGAGGTGAAAGAAGACGGAGGGGGGTGGTTGATGGGAAATGTTCATCCTGGAGTTCAGTTATTAGTGGTGTACTGCAAGGATTTGTTTTGGGCCCACTACTGTTTGTCATTTTTATAAATGATCTGGATGAGGACAGAGAAGGATACGTTAGTAAATTTGCGGATGACACTAAGGTTGGTGGAATTGTGGATTGTGATGAAGGATGTTATAGGTTATAAGTGGACATAGGTAAGCTGCAGAACTGGGCTGAGAAGTGGCAAATATAGTTTAATGCAGAAAAGTGTGAGGGGATTCACTTTGGAAGGAGTAAAAGGAATGCTGAGTACTGGGCTAATGGTAAGATTCTTGGTAATGTAGATGAGCAGAGAGATCTTGGTGTCCAGGTGCATAGACCCCTGAAAGTTACCACCCAGGTTGATAGGGTTGTTAAGATGGCATATGGTGTGTTAGCTTCTATTCGTCGAGGGATTGAGTTTCAGAACCATTAGATCATGCTGCAGCTGCACAAAACTCTGGTGCAACCACACTTGAAGTATTGCATACTGTTCTGGTCACCGCATTATAGGAAGGATGTAGAAGTTTTGGAAAGTGTTCAGAGAAGATTTACCAGGATGTTGCCTGGTATGAAGGGAAGATCTTATGAGGAAAGGCTGAGGGACTTGAGACTGTTTTCATTAGAGAGAAGGAGGTTGAGAGGTAACTTAATTGAGACATATAAGATAATCAGAGGATTAGATAGCGTGAATAGTGAGAGCCTTTTTCCTTGGATGGTGATGGCTAGCATGAGGAGACATAACTTTAAATTGAGGGGTAATAGATATAGGATAGATGTCAGAGGTAGTTTCTTTGCGCAGAGAGTGGTAAGGATGTGGAACACACTGCCTGCAATAGTAGTAGACTCACTAGCTTTAACGGCATTTAAAAGGTCATTGGAAAGGTGTATGGATGACAATGAAATAGTGTTGGTTAGATGGCCTCAGATTAGTTCCACAGGTCAGTGCAACATCGAGAGCTGAAAGGCCTGTTCTATATTCTATGTTCTATGTTCAATGCTCATACAGCATGCCTTTCCAATTATATCCTTCTGCCTTTGTACAATGGACTTTGGTAAATCAGAGAGCCCCCAGAGAGCATCTGAAAGTAATGAAATGGACAAATTATTTCAATGTCACGACCAAATGTAACACCTCAAATTAATACACAAACATCAACAAAAATAGTTGGAGAATCTCAGCAGGTCTGGCAGCATCTGTGGAGAGAGGAAGAAGAGTTAACTGATGTTCCTGTGAAATCACCATGAGAACATAAGCACTAAGAACAGGTGGAGAACATTCTGCCCATTTGGCCGTCCAGTATGAACTTATTTTTCCCGACATGCACATTGAATTTCTCTCGTGTTTTGGATTCCATCAGCTTTCCCACTGTTGATGTCCAACCAACAGCTCTGTAGTCTGTTAGCTCACTCTTTGCCCCCTTCTGTTATTGATCCATCTGTGGTATGTGTGCACCATTGGCGGGCCTAGCATTTATTGTCCATTCCTTGTTTCCCTTGAGAACGTGGTGGTAAGCTGCCTTCTTGAACTGCTGCAGTCCACCTCTCTCCCTTTCTATGTCTTCCCCACATCTCTCTCTCTGTCTCTCTTTTCTCTCTGTCCCTGTCTCCTGCCATGTCTCTCTCACCCTGCTCTCTCACTGTCTCTCTCCAACGTTTCGCTCTATTTCACCCTGTCTCTCTCTGTCCTTGCTCTGTTCTCCCTAACTCAGTCCCATGCTCTCTTTCTCTCCACCTTGCTCTCTCCCTTTCTCAGCCGACCTGACTCTTTTCCCTTCTTCTCTTTCTCGCTGTCCCTTCCACTCTCTGACCCATTTTCTCTCTGCCCCCTCTCCCTTTTTCTCCCCCACTCTCCCCCTGTTTTTATCTCCAGCTCTCTCTCACCCACTCTCTCACTCCCCTCTTCCTCTCCCTCCCTAATCTTGCCATTTTAACTCTCTGCACTTCCTCATGAGTTCTCGCTACTTCAGGAAGTGAAATTTTGAACTCCTCCAAAATGGTTGTCTCTCTAAGGGCATTGTATGTTTGTTCTATTTTTAATGCATTTATCCTCCCTCTCTCTCTGCTGTCTCTCTTTCTCTCTCAGTCAAAATGATTTTATAATTTAGCTTGTGTTTTTCTCACTCCTAAATGTTAACCCCCTCCCTGCTCCCACCCCCCCCCCCCCCCACCCACTTGCATTCATTCTATAACTCACTGGCAATATGACTTGATGAACTGCTGCCCATTCTTCATCCACCGGAATATGTGATGGTCTCCATTTCCTCATTAAGACATCATTTTTTACTTAGGGATACAATGGATTTTTTGTCTGTGCAGGCCTTTTGATACAATTGGCTTAAATTGTCATCTTTTTGCTGTAAATCAGTTAATTTATCTGAGATAAAGATGTCTGCTATGTCATCTGTCTGGTTTGTCTCAACCATCTCATCAAATATGGTCTCTGCGAATTCCACGCCAACTCTCTTATCGGTATTTTTAGATTTCTTCTGTTTCAACAGGTAACTTTGTGACCTCATTACCACACAGTGAGGAAAAATCCCAGGAAATATGTCCTGCAATAACTCAGTTACCTGAGGTTCCACTGGCTTTTCAACTACAGTAGGCAGCACTCCTACAAGTGAACCAGTTATATCATTAGCACGGACAAATTGTATTCCTTGAGCTGAGAGTTTGTCTAGTATTCCTACCATGGCTTCTCCACTCTTCTCTGGACACTCTAACCTCACTTTACATAATTCAGCCCATCCTGTCTCAACGTGAATTCCCATTACTAGTACCTTTTCTGGCAATAGTCCTTCAGAAGGACATGTCTTCTCATCTTTCAACACCACAGATTGAGAAGATCCTGTATATCTCAATATTGTAACCTCGTTACCTGCTGTTCCTCGTCTATGTGAATAAACTTTACCTTCACATTATATGTGGTTTAAGAAGATCTGTCACTTCCTCCTTAACCAAGCTCCAACCAGCTTGTACATTCTGGTACAGCTTTCTACCCTCCACTGTGCTTTCTATTACCTCTCCAACAAAATTTACGGGCTTATCCTGTTTTTCTACATCTGGCTTCCCAGTGTTTTTCCTAACCCACTAACACTGTGATTTCATGCGGCCTACTTTATTGCAGTGAACACACTGGAGTTTTTTAGCTTCTCCATCCCTGTCAATGATTTTCTTTTTACTCACCAAGATCTATCTTTCCTTTCCACTTCAGGATTTCTTTTTCCAAATTTCTATCGCTCACCGATTAAAACTGCTGTTGGAAGCTTAACATAGATTTTTGGACTAACTCATACTCAGCAGTTAATCTTACCATTTTAACTCTCTGCTCTTCCTCATGAGTTCTCACTACTTCAGGAAGTGAATTATTAAACTCCAAAAATATAATTGTCTCTCTCAGAGAGTCGTAGGTTTGTTCTATTTTTAATGCGCCTATCAAAATTACTTTGTTCTTTCAAACTCAATGTAGGTTTCACCAGGCTCCCTCATTAGATTCCTGAAACGTTACCTGTAGGCTTCTGGCACAAGCTCATATGTTCTTAAGATGGCTTTATTCAACTCCTTGTACACCCCAGATACCTCCTCTGATAGTGATGCGAATACCTCACTAGCCCTACCTACAGATTTTGTTTGGATCAACAAAACCCACATGGTCACTGGTCATTTGTTTAGCCACTTTTTCAAATGTCGACTTTCGAAAATGCCTGAATATATTTAAACAGTTTCTGATCCGGCCTTTGGCTACCATGGGTTTCCATGGTGTGGACTGGTTATGGAATCTAATCCTAATCTTCACTAAGCTTCCTTCAGCCTTCATCTCCATCCTTTTAAGCTGACTTTTCTGTCTCAGTGCCAATTTCTGAAGTTTGACCTCCCTCTCTTGCTTCCCTTCCTGTCTCTCCTTTTCTCTCTCTCACCTTTCTCTTACTTGCCTTCTCTCTCTTGTTCTCTCTCTTGCCTCTCTCTTTCTCTGCCTTTTCTTTTTGCTCTGCTAAAGCAGTGTTCTGTTGAATTTTAGCCATCTCTAAATATTCTGATGGTGTTTCCAGCAAATGTAAATGCTGAGCTACTGTTGTAATTATCTCTCCTTTCCTCATGGAAGGAGGCAGCTCCAACCCCAGCCTGTCTGCTAATTCCATCAGATTGGTCTTAATCACTTTTTGCAAAATCCCCAAGGTCACCGCTTCCACCTCCTGAAAACTCTTGGTAACTGAAAGAGTCATTGCTGTCCCGAGCACTGTTTAAACCAACCGAGTTCAACACCCAGAATAAAAAGATACAAACACCTACCACTCACTGCCTTCGAGACCAACAACCCTCATCCCAAATCACAGCCATAGAACATTTCCCAGACGAGCCCCCAATCTGGAGGCCAGAACTCTCCAAACATTTCAAGAAGGTAGTCCAGACCCTCACTTTGCTAGTTGCATTAAGCAGGTGTAGAATGGATATTCCAGGAGTGATGCAGCTGGCCTCATCACTTAGTTTCAAACAAAACAGAATTTATTTACAAGATTACTGAATGAAACACAATAAAAGATTACAGAACACAGAATAATTTAACATATTCGAACACCCAACAGATCATCCCAATGTAACGATGGTGTTCCAATACTTACAACAATCCCCATAAACACCTCTTTGTACAAAAGGGAAAATCAAACCCAGGATCTTACAGGAGAGAAGTCAGAGAGAGAGGACCAGCCTGGACCTGCTTCTGTGGGTCCAGCAGCTTCAAAACACGACTGCTAAAAACCAAAACAAACCAGAGGGAAGCTGAGCTGGGAGAACGGGCCACTTCCCTTTCATTGTACAAGGGTTTGAGTTTGAAAAATTTGAAAACCTGTTGCCTGAGGGAAATTCAAGTTAATGTTTCATCTTCAGTATCCTCAGAACTGTATTAGAAACATTAATTCTGATTTCTCTCCATAGATGGTGCCAGACCTGATGAATATTTCCAGCGATTTGATTTGATTTGATTTGATTTGTTATTGGCACATGTACCGAAGTGCAATGAAAAGTTTTGCTTTGTGATCAGTACAGGCAGATCATAACGGACAAGGACGTACAAGTAACAGGGTGATTGAACAGAGGGAGGGAGACAAAATTATGTTAACATAGGAACATACAAAAACAAGATCAACATTAGATTTAAAATTTGTCAGGTCCATTCAATAGTCTAATAACAACAGGGGAGATGCTGGTCTTGAATATGTGCAATTAAGCTTTTGCATCTTCTGCCTGGTGGAAGAGGGATGGGAGCAATATTTGATGTTATTGGCGGCCTCTTTCCAGGAACGAGAAGTGCAGATGCAGTCAATGGATAGGAGGTTGGCTTGCGTGATGATCTGGACTTTGTTCACAACTTTCGTATGGTCCTGTGTAGAGAAGTTTTTGGACTAAGCCGTATTCCTTCCAGATGGAATGTGTTCTATGGTGCATGTGAAAAGGTTGGTGAGAGTCCTTAAGGACATGCTGAATTTCCCAACCATTCTGAGGAAGAAGGAGCATTATTGTGCCTCTTTGACCATTACAACTCCGTGGGCGATCCAGGACAGATTGTTGGTTATCGTCACTCCCGGGAATTTGATGCTCTCGATCATATCCACCTCAGCTTCTGTTTTGGTTTCTGATTTCAAGCACCCACAGTTCTTTTACTAAGTATTACTTTCCCAGTTCCACAATGGAGTCCTCAGATACCCGTCATTATGAAAAGTAATGAACAATTTAAATGATGTATTTTTCATAGAATGACATCCATCAAAGTTTTACTTGCACATCCACTAATATCATTTATTGTATCCATTGTTCCCGATGTGGTCTCCTCTACACTGGGGAGACTGGGCGCCTCCTAGCAGAGCGCTTTAGGGAACATCTCCGGGACACCCGCACCAATCAACCACACCGCCCCGTGGCCCAACATTTCAACTCCCCCTCCCACTCTGCCGAGGACATGGAGGTCCTGGGCCTTCTTCACCGCCGGTCCCTTACCACCAGATGCCCGGAGGAAGAACGCCTCATCTTCTGCCTCGGAACACTTCAACCCCAGGGCATCAATGTGGACTTCAACAGTTTCCTCGTTTTCCCTTCCCCCACCTCACCCTAGTTCTAAACTTCCAGCTCAGTAACTGCCCCCATAACTTGTCCAGACTTGTCCTACCTGCCTATCTTCTTTTCCACCTATCTATTCCACCCTCTCCTCCCTGACCTATCACCTTCATCCCCTCCCCCACTCACCCATTGTACTCTATGCTGCTTTCTCCCCACCCCCATCCTCCTCTAGCTTATCTCTCCACGCTGCAGGCTCACTGCCTTTATTCCTGATGAAGGGCTTTTGCCCGAAACGTCAATTTCGAAGCTACTTGGATGCTACCTGAACTGCTGTGCTCTTCCAGCACCACTAATCCAGAATCTGATTTCCAGCATCTGCAGTCATTGTTTTTATCTTGTGTATTAACAGGGCAACTCAACAATCCATGAACATCCTTTCAGCTTGAGATTTTTCTGGTCATAGAGTCATACACTAATACAGCATGGAAACAGGCCCTTTGGCTGAAACTGCTCCATGCTGACTGACCATGTGCTAATTCCAATTACCCGCATTTCGTCCAGATCCTTCTAAACCCATCCCATCCCTGTACCTTTTCAAATGAATTTTAAATGTTGCTGTTGTACCCCTCAACCACTTTCTCTGGCAACTCATTCCATTCACTCTCTGCATGAAGAAGTTGCCCCTCAGGTCCTTTCGAAACCTTTCCCCTCACCCCTTCAACCTATGCCCTCTAGCTATCAATTCACCATCCCTGGGGAAAAGGCTATAAGCAATCATCAAAAGGCTCTGCGCCCCCCCCCCCCCCCCCATTATTTTATACACAATGAGGTCACCTCTCATACTCCAACATTCCAAGGGATAAAGTCCTATACTGGACAACCTCTCCCTATAACTCAGGTTGATTAATCCTGGTAACATCTTTGTAAATCTTCATTGTACTCTTTCCAGTATTAACTATGTCTATCCTATAACAGGGTGACCAAAACTGTACATAATAAACCGAGTGTGACCTCACCAATGTCTTATTCAGCTGTAACATCATGTCTCAACTCCTATACTAGTTACTTTGAAAATGTATGCCAGCATGGTAAATGCCTTCTTTGCCACCCTGTCTACCTGTGGCACCACATACCAAGGACTATGTACTTGTACTCCTAGGTCCCTCTGTTCCACAGCACTCCTCAGGACCTTACGGTCTAAGTCCTACCTTGGTTTGACTTTCCAAAGTGTAACACCTCACATGTGACTGTACTGAATTGCATTAGTCAATCCTCAGCCACTTCCCTGCAATTTTTGACAACCTTCCTCGCTATCAATGATACCTCCGAATTTTGTATCATCTGCAAACTTACCCATCATGCCTTGTACATTCACATCCAGATCATTTATATAAGTAACAAATACTGAAGGTCCCAGCACCAATCCCTGTGGCTCACCACTAGCCACAGGACACCAGTCCAAGAAATGACCTTCAACAATTACCCTCTGTTTGCTACCGTTGAGTTAATTTTGAATCCAGTTAGCTATCTCTCCCTGTATGCCGTGTGACTTAACATTCACAACTCGCCTGCCATGCGGGACATGATTAAAGGCCTTACTAAAGTCCATAAAAAGAACATCCATTGCCTTATCCTCATCTATCCTCTTGGTGGTCAATTTAAAATTGGAACCATGCAATGGCCAGGAATTGAACTGCTTGGAAAGCAGCTGTGTTCAAAGCACTATACTAACATTGCACACTGATGGGTTTTCATTGATGTAGCAGGTGAAGATGGTTAGACCTAGGATGTTTCCTGAGGAGTTTTTGCAAAGGTGTCCTGAAGGTGAAATTGCTGGCATGAACAATAACAACAGTCTTCCTTCTTGCTAGTTATTGCTACAACCAGCAGAGAGTTTTCTCTGGATTCTCCTTGACTGTTGTTTTTCCTCGGCCTCCTGGTGTCACACTAGGTCAAATGATGCCTTGATGTTAAGGGGAGTTCCTCTCCCTTCTCCTCTGGAGTTCCACTTCATTGAACCAAGGCTGTAATCAATGGCCCTAGTGGCACCTAAACTGGCCATCAATACGCAGGCTATTGCTGACCAGGTATTGACTGATAGCCCTGTTAATAACACCTTCCTTCCCATTTCTATGTTAGAGAATGGACAGATGAGATGTTAATTAACAACATCAGAGCTGCCCTCATTTTTATGTGTAAGACGTGCCTGGGTAATTTTTCACGTTCTCAGTCCATGTTGCTCCAACAGAACACTTTGGCTCGGCAGGTCTTTCGATATTTAAGTTGTCAGGACCCACAACGTTTTAAGTATCCAGTGCCTCCTGTAATTTTTAAGTATCCAGTGCTTCAGCTTTATCTTTTGCACTGATGTCCTGGACTCCCCTCTAACTGAGGGTTTAGTTGTTAGAAAGCAGCCTTCTCACCCAGTGGTTTAATTGTCCACCATCTTTTTATGACTAAATATGCCAGAGCGTAGATCAGCAGAACTTAGATTTGATGCAAAAACAAAAATTACTGGTGGAATCCAGCAGGTCTGGCAGCATCAGTGGGGAGAAAGCAGAATCTCATTAGCTGTGTGATCACTTAGCTCTGTCCGTTACTTGTTGTGTAGTTGTGTAGTTTCTGTTGTGTAGTTTCATCAGGTTGGAATCTCATATATTGGTTTTCAGTGCTGCTGTTTGTATGTCCTGTTGTACTCTTCATGGAACCAGTCTGAAGACTTACTACTCATATACTCACCCAGATGCCTTTTCAATGTTGTAATTGTACCAGCTTCCACCATAGAGCCACAGGGTCATGCAGCATGGAAACAGACCCTTCGATGCAAACAGTCCAAGCTGAACATAATCCCCAAACTAAACTAGTTCCACCCACCCGCTACTGACCAATATCCCTCCAAACCCTTCCTATTCATGCATCCATCCATACATCCATCACCCTCTGCATGAAGGACTTGCTCCTCAGGTCGAGTTGAAATCTTTGCCCTCTCACTTTAAACCTCTGCCCTCTTGTTTTGGACTCTGTTACCCTGGGGAAGACCTTGGCCATTTACCCTCTCCATACTCCTCATGATTTTATGAACCTCTATAAATTCATGTTTCAGCCTCTGATGCCCCAGAGTAAAAAATGTCCCAGGCTATCCAACTTCTCCTTATAACTTAAACCCTCCAGGCAGATTATCAATGCAAGGTATAATTCTGATGCTGCATATAGCTCACTGAACTCCATTTCACATAGAGATAGTGCCACACCACATGATGCAGTATCTATAAAATCTATAAAATGCAGATTGGTGACAATGCCTTTGGAATGTCCCAACTCAGTCAGCAGGTGGTGTTGCTGAGCCTGTCTTAGTGAAGGATACTGAAGCCTCCCACACAGAGTCCATTGTCTGTCCTTTCCACTTTCAAATTGTGTTCAAACAGGGGATATTTGAGGGCAGTGGTAGTTGATAATCAGCAGAATGTTTCCATGCCCGTATTTAATCTGATGCCATGAGGCTTCATGGGGACAGGCATCAATGCTGAGCACTTCCAGGGTACACCTCCCCCTCCCCCAACCCTTAACTATTCCATGGGGCTGCTTCATCTGCTGGCTCTGTCCTGCCAGTGGGACCTGCCCTGAAATGATCATAGTGTTGTCTGGGACGTTGCCTGGAAAATGGGATTCTGTGAGTGTGACTATTTTCAATTGTTGCCGGATTGGTCTGTGCGGAATATACTGCAAGTCAGTTTTAAGTTTTATACAATTAAGAGTTAACCCCACTTTATTTCTTTGAATCTTAAAATCAAATCAAAATAAATGTTTTTTTAGTTGAAGATTATTCACTTCAATAATCAGAATGCACATCCAATTATTGCTAAATTTAGTAACTGTAGTAACCAGCTGATTAATGCTCAGTTCAATAATGTTCAGATGAGTAAATACATGATCTTTGCACTGCCATATACATCAAAAATATGATTGAAAAGGCCAGAATCTAAATATAGTCTTGCTGGACCACACTGGCACTTCCAGTAAAGAGTGACTGGCTCCTAAATATCTCCAGACAGCTCCCAAACTGGATCTGGACAGTTATTCAAACATTTCCTCACAACAGACAATTTAGACTGATCCTTGAACAAGGATGAACTGCATGGAGCAGATTGGCCAATTGTCTAGCATAAGGCTCAGTGCAATTTTCACCATTTATACAAATGAGCTGCAAATGACCATGTCTCATAAGTTTGTCCATGCTGATGACATCTAGTGTGCCACATAAGCTTCATAATTCTTTGCAGCAGATCCTTATTGAAGGTATTAGAAAAATGATGGATTACATGTCATCTTGCATTGAATCCCGCATCAACAATATCAAGTGCATATTAGCTCCACAATCCCAGTGTCCAAACAGAATTGTGCATCTACGTTGATGGCCAGCATGAATCCAACTAACATTATTGTGTGTGACTCAAGCTTGAAATTTTATGCAGATGTTTTCAATATTGTATTGATCATTAACAGCAAAGTGTCATTATTGAAGATCATAATTCCTTTGATCATAGCCACTTGACTGTCCAGTAAACAAATCCAGTAAACAAATTGTTTAGTTCAATTTTAAGACTGAAATCTAATGAAAACATAGCGCCCAAATGATGAGTCTGGTTAACGCACCCAGGATCAAATTATTATTTAGCCCAAGCACTTTGAAAATATCCAATTATTTTTCCCTTGAAATTTCACAACTAATTGTTTTCATGACAATAATGTAACTATGTTTCCAAATATTCCAGATACGAGGGCATATCAAGTTGCTTTTATCTATCTCACATGTGTTTAAACTGGGATATGAATCTCAGTATCCATGTGTAGGACATAGACTTATAATACCGTTATGAAGAGCTGTAAAATAGACAGGAAGGAGGCTGGAAGAACACAACAAGCCACCTCCATCAAGAGGTGGAGAAATTGATGTTTCATGTGTAAATCTTCTTCAGGACTGGACTATCATCAGGTGGAGATGTCAACTTTTTTTGTCTCTAATGCAAGACTGTGAAGCAGAGATAATTACAGAATGGTGATATATTTCCAAATCAGGATGATGATTGACTTGGAATAGAATTTATAGTGCATGGTGATCCCATGTATCTGCTGCTCATGACCTTCGAGATGATTGTGGATTTGCAATTTTGCTTGAGGAACTTTGGAGAATTTCTGCAATGCATCTAATAGTTGGTACAAATTGCTGCTACTGAGAGTCAGTGGTGGAAATAAGATGGCTGTGGTGGCCATCAAGTGAACTCTTTTATCCCGGCTGGTGTCAAGCTTCTTGAGTGTTGTTGCAGCCTCACTCATCTCGGCAAATGGGGAATGTTCCACCATACTCCTGACTTGGACTTTCAGATGGTGGACAGATGGAAGTCAGGCAGTGAGTTATTCCCTGCATTATTCCTAGCTTCTGCCCTGCCTTGTCACCACTGTATTTAAGTGGATAGTCCTGTTCAGTTTCTGGTCAATCGTAATCTCATGATGGTGATTATTAAGGAATCAGTAACGGTAACCCCATTCAATATCAAAGGACAATTGTTTGATTCACTGTTGTTAGAGTTAATCATTGTCTGGCATTTCTGTGCCACGTATGTTTTTTTCCACTTCAGTACCAGAGTCATCGCAAATGCTGCTGAGCACAGTGTAATCATTAGCTAATATCCCCATGCCTGACCCGATGATGGAGGGAAATCCATTAATGAAATTACTGAAGATGGTCAGGCCTAAGACACTCCTTTGAGGAATTCCTGCAGAGATGTCCTGCAGTTGTGACGACTGACCTCAAAGAACCACAACTTTCTTCTCTTCTGCCAGGGATGACTCCACCCAGGGGAGATTTTCCCTGATTTCCATTGCCTCCAGTTTTGCTCAGACTCCTTGAAGCCACATCAGGCCAAACACAGCCTTGATGTTAAGTACAGTCAGACTCACCCCACCTCTGGAATTCAGCTCTTTCTGTCCATGTTTGGACGAAGGCTGGAATGAGGTCAGGAGCTGAGTGGTGTCACTGTGCAGATTGTTGGTATGTAGGTGCTGCTTCATAGCACTGTTGATGAAGATTTCATTCACATTTTCATGATTGATATCATATTGATGGAGTGGGAATTCGCCGAGTTGGCACTGTCCTGTTATTTACGCACAGCACATACTTGAGCACATTTCCACTCTCTCAGGTAGATGTCAGTGCTGTAGCTGAGCAGGAACTGCTTGCCCAGGGGTACAGCATGTTCTGGAGCACATGTCATCTGTCCCATTGCTGGGATGTTGTCAAGGCCCCAGCCTTTACCCACTAGTGTAGGCCAAGATGGCCTACCCATCAGCCGAGTGAATGGGTTTAGCCTTATCTTTGCATTGATTTACTGGGCTTACCCACTGTTGATTATTGCAGATATATGTGGAGTCTCCTTCTCCTGCAATGAGTTATTCATTTGTTCACTATCATTCATGATGGGAAGTGACAGGACTGCAGGGCTTAGATCTAATATATTGATTGTAGAATTCCTTAGTTCTGTCTGTCACATCCTGCTCATGCATGTGGTGAATGTGTTGGTGAAGACCACAGCTTGGAAGTCATTGTGAAGCAATGGTGACAGAATTCTGTTGGCATACACATTTGAGGAAGGTATCCCATAATCCCTCACGATCCACAGAGTCAATGTCTCGAAGATTGAAGAAGGCCATGTACAGAGGTTGCTGCTATTCCCTGCACTCTGCTTAGATTTGTCACACACTGACAATCCTGGCCATTCAGCCTCTTAATGGACTGAAGCTGCACTGAGACTCAGGAAGAGCTCTTCAGCCCCTTGGAGGACACTACTGAGGAGGAGGATTCTCATGATGACCTTACCCATGACAGACAGTGGGAAATCTCTCTGTATGGTCGGACCTGTCTTCTTTCTTGAAGTTGGTCATAATAAAAGTGTCTCTGAAATCTCCTAGCATGCTCTCTTCATTTCAGACAAGGATTAGATTAGATTAGATTAGATTACTTACAGTGTGGAAACAGGCCCTTCGGCCCAACAAGTCCACACCGCCCCGCCGAAGCGAAACCCACCCATACCCCTACATCTACCCCTTACCTACACTACGGGAAATTTAGGATAGCCAATTCACCTGACCTGCACATCTTTGGACTGTGGGAGGAAACCGGAGCACCCGGAGGAAACCCACGCAGACACGGGGAGAATGTGCAAACTCCACACAGTCAGTCGCCTGAGGCGGGAATTGAACCCGGGTCTCTGGCGCTGTGAGGCAGGATGGTGAGGTGAATTAATGTCAAGAATGACTCTCCACCATATTTTAGTCCTTCACTGGGGATTCCATCTGTGCTTGTTGTTGTTCTGTTGTTGGAGGTGTTTTTGCCCTCAGGTTGGGTTGGAGGGTTGCTGAGATGGTGTGTGTAGTGTGGTTGTAGGATGGTGTCAGGAATACTTGTGCTGAAGGCTGTGAATTGGTGGAGGTGGCCCTCAAAATGCTCTCTCCAGTGAGTGCTGACTGCCTCTCCGTTATTGATGAGGGAAATGGCCAAACTAACACACAAAGAAGAGGACACCACAACACACACCTGGGTTAAAAACCTCTCCCACAGACAGCTCACAGACAAGGAAAGAACAATACTGGCCAAGGGACTCAACTACAACCACAGGGACGCCAAGACAGCAGACTTCCTAGCAGCACTAGAATGCACACTCAGGAACAATGGACTTACAGAAGAGACACAACAAACTGTGAGACAAAGTATCGTACCGCTGATAACAAGAAAAAAACAAACACATAACCTCAACACCAAGGAGAGGGAAGCACTAAAATCACTAAGAAACGATAAGAATATAATTATACTACCAGCAGATAAAGGCAGAATGACGGTCATCCTGGACAAAGCAGAGTACATGCAAAAAGCACAACAACTACTTGCAGATACCAACACCTACCAAAAGAGGGAGTTTGACCCCACCCCACAGCTCACCAATAGGATAAACACACTGAGGAATCTACAAAAAAACAGACAGATAACCAGGTCTGACCTACAAAGAATGAAACCTGAAAGCAACAACACCCCCAGATTCTATGGACTACCCAAAGTGCACAAACCAGACATCCCACTCAGACCCATAGTATCACTACCAGGGACACCATCACACAAACTGGCCAAAGAACTACAGCAGAAACTGAAACACCTGATCAGCGGATCCAGACAATCTATACAATCGACACAGGAATTCTTGGACATCATCAGAAATATACACATAGACAAGGAAGAAACTATGATCTCATTCGATGTAACGGCACTGTTCACCTCCATCGACAAAACACTAGCCAAAGAAACAATAGCCAACCTGCTGGACACTGAGTTACTGCTGATCGCTAACATCCAGACAATCTATACAATCGACACAGGAATTCTTGGACATCATCAGAAATATACACATAGACAAGGAAGAAACTATGATCTCATTCGATGTAACGGCACTGTTCACCTCCATCGACAAAACACTAGCCAAAGAAACAATAGCCAACCTGCTGGACAGACATAACAGACAACAGGACATTGAACCTATCAACAAAGACGGCATACTTAAACTACTGGACTTGTGCCTCACAACACACTTCACATTCAATAACCAAATATACGAACAAATCAACGGAACACCCATGGGCTCACCGATCCCTGGACTCATAGCAGAAGCAGTAATGCAAAGGTTAGAACAAACAGTCATACCACAACTTCAACCCAAACTTTGGGTCAGATGCGTGGATGACACCTTTGTAATAATTAAAAACACAGAAATAGAGAACACACACCAGATCATCAACACCACACTCACAGGAATCCGATTCACTAGAGAGGAAGAAAAGGACAACCAACTCCCATTCCTAGACATGATGGTACAGAGAACACCGAACGGAGAATTCACCACAAAGGTTTACAGGAAAGCCACACACACAGACCAAGTCCTGAACTACGAAAGCAACCACCCCAACACACACAAACAAAGTTGCATCAGGACACTATTCAAAAGGACCACAACACACTGCAGCACACCAGAACTACAAAAAGAGGAAGAGGAACACCTATATAAAATATTCGCCAAAAACGGATACCCTTGCAATTTCATCAACAGATGCCTAAGGGAGAGGCAATGGAACGAGGACATGCCGCAACCCAAAGGACTAGCCACACTACCATATATCAAGAGCATTTCTGAACTGACAGCCAGACTACTGCGACCACTAGGACTCATAACAGCACACAAACCAACAGCCACGCTCAGACAACAACTCACCAGAACAAAGGACCCGATACCCAACATGAGCAAAACTAATGTAGTGTACAAAATCCCATGCAAGGACTGCAGAAAACACTACATCGGACAAACAGGAAGACAGTTAACGATCCGTATACACAAACACCAACTAGCCACGAAACGACACGACCAGCGATCTTTAGTAGCCACACACACAGACGACAAGCAACATGAATTCGACTGGGACAACACTACCATTATAGGGCAAGCCAAACAGAGAACAGCCAGGGAATTCCTAGAGGCATGGCACTCATCCACAGACTCTATCAACAAACACATCGACCTGGACCCAATATATCGGCCACTGCAGTGGACAGCTCGAACTGACAACCGGAAGCGGCAGAGACAGGCCACTATAAATACCGGAGAAAACAGCACAGAAGCGCTTCACAGGAGACTCCCAAGCACTGAGGATGTCACCTAGACAGGGGACGAAACATTTGCAAGACAAATTCCCAGCTCGGCGAACAGAACCACAACAAAGTTTACAGTGTGATGGAACTGAAATTATATATTGAAAAAGACCTGGATCGTTTGTTAAGTCTCTCATCTTTTAGAATGACCATGTTGGTTTCAGTTCCTTCATATGTAAATCACAAACCCTTTTTTAAAAGTTACATTCTCAAGTGCACTTTAACAATTGGTGTCATGTCAGCGCAGATGAGGTGTTGTAGGTGTTAGCTCCCTGTAAAGGCTATCTGTACCCAGGTAGTGTATTGAAGGTGTGAGCTGCCCTGTGTGAGACTGTCTGTGCCACAATGGGCAGACTGATTCTAATCTAAAAAATGATTTTACAAAATCTCACATGGGAGTCATGCAGTATTTGAACAAGTAAAATGTAATTCTGCAAGTACAAATTCACCCCACAAACTTATATGAGGGTGTGTGTGGGGAGTGGGGTGGGATTATGAGTGTCTTTGAGAGGGTGTGTGTATGTGTGTGAGTGTGAGTGTAAAGGGGTTTAATTCTGTGAGAGGGCGTGTGTGGGAGTATATGTGTGAGTGCATGAGAGAGGGTCTGAGTGTGTGTGTGCCCCACTCAATGCAATCCCACTTAGCGGTTTTGTCATTTTTAAATTTGAAAATATTATAAATGGCCCCCACATCCAAATCATTGTGAACTTCAGGGGCCCAAGCACTGATCCTTCTGGTAATAGCTTGACAACCTAACTTGACTAGGACATGACCTTACGAAACAGCTTGAGGGACCAAATAGCTCCTTGTTTGTTTTTACTGGGCATTGCCAGAACCATGTGCTGATTTGCAATGAAATGCCTGGAGTATGGGATGGGTGGTTATATTAATGATCTGAGGGAAATCCTCATGTTGAGTACAGATTAAAATCAGTTGATGATTGAAACATTTCTGGACCATTGCCCAATTTCAAATGTTTTCCAAAAACTGGTTCGATTGCTGCACATAGGTTGATTGAAGCTGTAAATAAAATCAACAGCAACTTATTCAATAGGAGATATTAGATCATGAAATGGTATTGAGAAATTGTTGTAATGACAGTACAGCTAACATTGTGAACTACCTTCTTTCTGTTCCAGATTGAAGGTGTTCAGTAGAAACATGAGGTGATGCTCCAGGTAGAAACTAAAAATCTGAGTGAAAACTGTCCCAGTAATTGAGGAGGTGAACAGTTTCGAGCTGGTGGATTAATACACTGAGTTACTGCTGATCGCTAACATACGAGATCGGACATTAATGGAAGATGAGCTGCTGGTAAGAGGCCAAGATCGTGAGGTGTAGAGAGACAAACATCTCTGGACAGACCTGGAAAAAATAAAATCTCATCAGTTGTTCCAGAGCAGTTTTTATTCTCCAGATAAATTCCAGACCTGGGACTATAAAGAACAAAGAACAAAGAAAATCTACAGCCGAGAAACAGGCCCTTTGGCCCTCCAAGCCTGAGCCAATTCATATCCACTCTCTAAACCTACTTCCTAAGCATCTGTATCCCTCTTCTCCCCACCTACTCATGTTGAGACACATCTTAAATGAATCTACCCCATGGTCTGCCTCTACTACCTCTGCTGGCAACAAATTCCAGGCACCTACCACCCTCTGTGTAAAGTACTTGCCAAGTGTATTCCCCTTAAACTTTTCACCTCTCACCTTGACTTCTCATTACTGAATCCTTCACCCTGGGAAAAATCTTATCTCTATCCACCTTGTCTATAACCTTCATGATTTTGTAGACCTCAATCAGGTCCTCCCTCAATCTCCTTATTTCTAATGAAAACAATCCTAACCTTTTTGCTAGCCCCTTTCATATGAGGCAACATCCTCGTAAACCTTCTATGTACCCTCTCCAAAGCGTCCACATCCTTTTGGTAATGTGGCGACCATAACTGTACACAGTATTCTAAATGCGGCCGAACCAAAGTCTTGTACAATTTTAACATGACCTTCCAGCTCTTATACTCAATACCCCTTCCGATGAAGGCAAGCATACTATATGCCTTCTTGACCACTATATCCACCTGTGCAGCAACCTTCAGGGTACAATGGACCTGAACTCCCAGATCTCTCTGTTTATCAACTTTTCCCAAGGCTCTTCTGTTTACAGTATAGTTTACTGTAGGCTTTCCAAAATATATCAGCTCACATTTGTCTGGATTGAACTCCATCTGCCACTTCTCTGCCCAACTCTCCAGTCTATCTATATTCTCCTGTATTCTTTGGCAGTCCCCTATGCTTTCTGCTACTCCACCAATCTTCGTGTCATCTGCAAACTTGCTGATCATACCAACAGTGCCCTCTTCCAGATCATTTATGTATATCACAAACAACAGTGGCTCCAGCAATGATCCCTGTGCAACACCACTGGTCACCTTTCTCCATTTCAAGGAATTCCCTTCAACTACTACTGTCTGACCCGGTTCCCAACCAGTTCTTTATCCACCTAGCTAGAACACTCTGCACACAATGTGACTTCACTTTCTCCATGAGTTTACCATGGGGAACCTTATCAAATTCCTTTCTAAAGTCCATGTATATAACATCCACAGCCCTTTCTTCATCTACCAACTTGGTCACTTCCTCAAAGAACTCCATTAAGTTAAGAAGGCACAATCTCCCCCGCAAAAAAACCATGTTGCTTATCACTGATAAGCCCATTCTTTTCCAAATATAAATAGATTTTATTCTTCAGTATCTTCTCCAGCAACTTTCCCACCACTGAGGTCAGGCTCACTGGTATGGAATATCCCTACGATCTTTCTTGAACAAGGGGAATAACGTTTGCAAATCTCCAGTCATCCGGCACTTCACCTTTGTTTAAGGATGCTCTAAAGATATATGTCAGGGCCCCAGCTATTTCCTCTCTCACCTCCCTCAGCAACCTGGGATAGATCTCATCCAGTCCTGGGGATTTGTCCACCTTAATAACCTCTAGCCTACCCAATACATCTTTCCTACTTAGGTCAATGCAAGTATGGTAACAGTGATTGGGACCCAGGGATTGGAAAGGCAATAATGGTACAAAAGGTTGTTTATGACTGAGCAACTGAGAAAATATAGCCAGAATTTACATTTGTTTTCAGGTTTAAATTTTGGGATTTGAACACTTAACTGTCATATAAACCTGAGGAACCTGATACTGGATCAGTATCCTTAATTTGGGAATGTTTTGGGAGAGCTCTGGGTTTGCTGTTTATATTCGATGATTTGAATGAATTCAAAGATAGTATTGATTTTTCTGACATTCGGAGAAATATAGAACCTCAGTTCATGTGCACAGACCCTGAAAGCTGGTGTGAAGTGTCTGACATTGTGTACAGTTTAATCCAGCACAAGCTGCTCCCAGGATGTTCAGTGTTAGTGACCAGCTGTCTGACTGCATCCCATTTGTTGGAAAAGGCAGGGATCAGTGTCTGGGCTGAAATCCTGGGATTTGTTGGGGATGAGCGGAACAAATATTTTAACAGGTTTTTTGAGGAACAGATGGTGGCAGCAGCTGTTTTCAGGCATGTGGAGGAGAACGAGATCCTGTACACCATGAGCTACAACCCTTCATACTGCTGGATCCTCAGTTTGTCACTGGGTCGCTTTTTCACAGAAAAAGACAGGAAACAGCAGAAAGTTCCCAGGACCATCACCCAGCTCTACTCCTACTATATTTATAACATTCTGCAAAACCATGGCCAAGAGATTGAAGATCCCCATGATGTGTTACTGAAGCTTGGTGAGATGGCCTTCACAGGAGCTTCTGAGAAGAAGATTGTGTTTAGGAATGGAGATTTGATCCAGTACATCCAGCAACCCTCCCAGTTCCTGTCTGGATTCATGATGGAATTTTTGGAGGGAGATGATTCTGTCTACAGTGCAGTTTACACATTCCCATTTCTCACCATCCAAGAGTTTGTAGCTGCTCTGGTATAGTTCCTGACCCCAGAACCCAGGGACAACCTAAGGGTCCTCAGTGAAGCCCATCGCAAGGAAGATGGGCAGTTTGAGAGATTTCTCCATTATGTTGCTTGTGTCTCCTCTACACTGACAACTCAGCCCTTGGAGGAGTTTCAGGGTCAATTTCTTCATCAAACAGCCTGCAAAGTGATTGGGTGAAGGAGAAGGTTAAAGAACAAATTAGAAATACAGCAAGTGAAATTGATAAACTCCTGAGAACATGGCAAAATCTGTTTGAGCCTCAGATCAAAGCACTAACTGGGTCCACATTGAGATTTCTAAAAGTCTTTAAGCTTAATGGATTGAGGACTGTGCAATCATATCATATCAGTGAGCTAAGATTGACAAGTTGCCAGGCCCAGACCAGATTTGTCCTCGGCTGCTTTGGGAAACGAGAAATGCAATTGATTCGCCACTTGCGAAGATCTTTTCATCCTCGCTCTCCACTGGAGTCGCAACTGAGGACTGGAGAGAGGCAAATGTAATTCCTCTCTTCAAGAAAGGAAATAGGGAAATCCCTGGCAATTACAGACCAGTAAGTCTCATGTCTGTGGTCTGTAAGGTGTTAGAAAGGATTCTGAGGGAAAGGATTTATGACCATCTGGAAGAGCATGGCTTGATTAAATGCTTTCAACACGGCTTTGTGAGGGGCAGGTCATGCCTCACAAACCTTATTGAGTTCTTTGAGGATGTGACTAGAAAAGTTGATGAGGGTCGAGCTGTGGATGTGGTGTATATGGACTTCAGCAAGGCATTTGATAAGGTTCCCCATGGTAGGCTCATTCAGAAGGTCAGGAGGAATGGGATTCAGGGGAACATAGCTGTCTGGATACAGAATTAGCTGGCCAACAGAAGACAGCGAGTGGTAGTAGCAGGAAAATATTCTGCCTGGAAGTCTGTGGTGAGTGGTGTTCCACAGGTCTCTGTCCTTGGGCCTCTATTGTTTGTAATTTTTATTAATGACTTGGATGAGGGGATTGAAGGATGGGTCAGCAAGTTTGCAGATGACACAAAGGTTGGAGGTGTCATTGACAGTACAGAGGGCTGTTGTAGGCTGCAGCGGGACATTGACAGGATGCAGAGATGGGCTGAGAGATGGCAGATGGAGTTCAACCTGGATAAATGCGAGGTGATGCATTTTGGAAGGTCGAATTTGAAAGCTGAGTACAGGATTAAGGATAGGATTCTTGGCAGTGTGGAGGAACAGAGAGATCTTGGGGTGCAGGTACATAGATCCCTTAAAATGGCCACCCGAGTGGACAGGGTTGTTAAGAAAGTATATGGTGTCTTGGCTTTCATTAACAGGGGTATTGAGTTTAAGAGTCGTGAGATCTTGTTGCAACTCTATAAAACTTTGGTTAGATCACACTTGGAATACTGCGTCCAGTTCTGGTCGCCCTATTATAGGAGAGATGTGAATGCTTTGAAGAGGGTTCAGAGGAGGTTTACCAGGATGCTCCCTGGACTGGAGGGCTTATCTTATGAAGAGAGGTTGACTGAACTTGGACTTTTTTCATTGGAGAAAAGGAGGAGAAGAGGGGGCCTAATTGAGTTATACAAGATAATGAGGGGCATAGATAGAGTCGATAGTCAGAGACTATTTCCGAGGGCAGAAATGACTAACACGAGGGGTCATAGTTTTAAGCTGGTTGGAGGAAAGTATAGAGGGGATGTCAGAGGCGGGTTCTTTACAGAGTGTTGTGAGAGCATGGAATGCGTTGCCAGCAGCAGTTGTGGAGGCAGGGTCATTGGGGACATTTAAGAGACTCCTCGACATGCATATGGTCACAGAAATTTGAGGGTGCATACATGAGTGGTCGGCACAACATCGTGGGCTGAAGGGCCTGTTCTGTGCTGTACTGTTCTATGTTCTATGTTCTATGTTCTATGTTCTAAATATTTTAGATTTACAATGCATGGACATGTTAGGAATTTCAACCAAAAATGCAGTTAAAATAAAATAGCAATGTTTCTCATATTACGGCTTCTATAAACTGTACACGAGAGAAATTAAGTGCTATATAACCTATATTAGTCAAACAGACTTTGATTTAGAAAATTAGAGGAGGGATTTTTTAAAGAATTGTTTAATAGAATTGTTCTCAATTATAATTGAATAATGAAATCTAAAGATTTATAGATTGAATTCTAAGGAACTTAAAGACTCCTCGCAGACCTACTAGAGTTACATCTTATTTAGTAGATCTGTATGGAATAACTAGGGAGATTTCCACAAGTCTGTACTTGTACTAGTTTCCACAAACACTGGGTGGTAAAAACCCCCATTATAGACATTGACTGGTTATTTGGCCTCTGTGTCTGAGGATCTATGGGATCATGGAACTTTCAGAAATTATCCCAAAAAAAGAGCAATAATTTGGCTTGAAATTAATGCAGGCACTTTGATAGTGACTAAAGCTTGAGGAGATCATTCATTATATAACAGGATATTTAAACTTAATAAACTATCAGAATAAACTCCTGTTATTGAAAACTCCTGGGTAACTTGTAAAATAACAGCTAGTTCACAGTGTGGCTTACACTCAAATATTTAACTGAGTAATATATTGGACAGAATAAAGATTATTGGTTTATTGTTTTTCACACAGTCATTGCATCACGCAGCACGCAAACAGACCCTTTAGTCCAACTCATCCACCCTGACCATGTTCCCAAACTAAACTAGTCCTACTTGCCTGCATTTGGTCCATAACCCTCCAAACCTTTCCAATTCATCTACTTATCCAAATATCTTTTAAACGTTGTAATTATGCCCATATCCACCACTTTCTTTGGTTGGGGGAGGGGCGGGGTGAAGCGGGGGAGTTGGGGCGGTATGGTGGCTCAGTGGTTAGCACTGCTGCCTCATAGCACCAGGGACCCGGATTCGATTCCCACCTTGGGTGACTGTCTGTGTGGAGCTTGCACATTGTCCCTGTGTCTGCGTGGGTTTCCTCTGGGTGCTCCAGTTTTCTCCCACAATCCAAAGATGTGCAGGTCAGGTGAATTGGCCATGGTAAATTGCCCATAGTGTTAGGTACATTAGTCAGGGGTAAATGTAGGGGAATGGGTCTGGGTGGGTTACTCTTCTGAGGATGGTGTGACCTTGTTGGCCTGTTTCTATACTGTAGGGAATCTAATCTAATCTAATCAAATTCATTCCGCACATGAGCCGCTCTCTGTATTCAGAAATAAATTGCTTAATATGTTCTTTTTAAACCTTCTTCATCTTAAAAATATGGTGTATAGTTTTGAACTCCACCACCCTAAGGTAAAGACTTTTGCTATTCACCTTACCTATGCCCCTCATGATTTTATAAACCTCCAAACGGTCACCCCTCAATCTCCTACGCTCCAGTCAAAACATTCCCAGCCTATCCTGCCTGTTTTTATAACTCAAACCCTCCACCTCTGACAACATCCTGGTAAATCTTTACTGAACCCTCTCCAATTTAGTAACATCCTTCATAGAGCAGGGTGACTCAAACTATACACAGTATTCCAAAAGTGGCCTCATCAATGTCCTGTGCAACGTCAACATGACATCGCAATTCCTACACTCAATGGTCTGAGCAATGAAAGCAAGCATGTTAACCATCATCTTAACCATCCTGTCTACCTGTGACACAACTTTAACGGAACAATGTGCCTGAATCCCTCGGTGTCTCCATTCAACAAAGCTACCTGGGGCCCTACCATTAACTGTACAAGTCCTGACCTTGTTTTTTTTTAACTAAACTGCAATAAACCCCATCTGCCACCAATCAGCCTGTTGTCTCACTTGACCAAGGTCCCTAAGTAATCTTAGATAACCTTTGCTGTTGACAATACCAACAACGAGATAGATATAAGGGGCAACAGGCCAAAGGAACGGAGATGGGGTGGGGAGCATGATAGATATGGGAGTCTCTGAGCTTATATATGATAGTAATGGAGAGACAATTGCCTGAAACGGAATTGGAGGAATTGAAGACAGGAGAAAAATGCCAAAGAAGATCTGTTGCGTACCGGGAATTTGTGGAAATTTTAAACAAGTCGATGAAGTTACTCCACATCGAGCTGATCAAATGAATAGCGCAAAGACAGTCATCACAGTACTGGCTGTAGCAAGGCAGCTGGATAAAACTGGAACAAAAACAAAGGAGCATCACCTACACCAAGAGGTTCCTACACCAACACCGCAGTTTAAATGTGGATGCATCAGTGTGTACACCCAGCACCCACACCAACATCCCTTCCAATAGCACATGGGCTAGCCGCAGGAAGAATTATGCTATTCACTCCTGGACCAGAGCCGCTGGTTAACAGAGGAATCCCAGCAGGACTGTCAATGAACTGAAATAAATCAAGTTCAGCTGGGACTCTGCGATCAACAGGAAATGGTTGGAGGAAGCTGACATGGATAGGGAGTGATGGGTCCTCTCAGTGAAGATCCCAAGCACTGATTATTTTATTCAGCTTGATCTTCCTTTAACTGGTGTAAAGCTCAGTTAACAATGGCCAAATTTTGAATGAACTTCTAGATGATGGGGACTACAGTACACCCAAACCAATGAAAATAATCCTCATTCTGACTGAACTCCTTCACCAGACTTGACTACCCTTGAACTAACTATCTCCTTACCCAAACTGCCCCAGTCAACCCATCATCTCCACTTGCTCCTGACCCACCAGACTTATCTCCTCACATCTCGACACCACCCTGTCCTCCTTGGTCCAAGAGCTCCCCACAAACATTCGGGATACCCCCACTCCCTTCACCTGTTTCATGACTTTTGGTTCCCCAGCCCCCCCCATTGCCTCATCCTCACCATGGACATCTAGTCCCTGTACATGTCCATCCACCATGATGAAGGCCTTCAAGCTCTTTGTTTCCTCCTCTCCTCCCGACCCAACATGTACCCCTCCCAGACACACTCATTCAATTGGTGGAACTGGTCTTCACCTTCAAGTTTTCCTTCAACTTCCTTCAGACCATGGGCACCTGCATGGACCCTAACTGTGTCTGCCTCTTCATAGGATACATGAAACAGTCCGTCTTCGGCAGCTACACCGGCACCATTTCCCACCTTTTCCTCCACTACATTGACGACTGTACCGGCACATTGTGCTCCCACGAGGAGGTTGAACAGTTTATCAGCTTCATTAACACCTTTCACCATCACCATCTCGGACACCTCCGTCCCTTTCCTGGACCTATCCGTATACATCTCTGGCGACCGACCCCACACAGACTCTATTCCAAACCCACCGACTCCCACAGCTACCTGAACGACATCTTTTCCCAACCCCACTCCTGTAAAAACACAACCCTTTACTCCCAATTCCTCTGCCTCCACTGTATCTGCTCATAGGAGGAGCAATTCCACTCCAGGACATCCCAGATGGCCTCGTATTTCAAGGACTGCAATCGCCTCTCCCACATGATCAATCATTCTCTCCAGTACATCTCCTCCACTTACTGAACATCTGGCGATGAACCCGACCCCTCCAACTGTAACAAGGAGAGAATCCCTCTGGTTCTCACCTTCCACCCCACTGATCTCCAGACACAGTGCTTCACCCTCCGCCATTTCTGCTGTGTATCTCTATCAGCCCCCACCTGCATCTACCTATCACCTTCCCAGCTACCTTCCTCCCACTGCCATCCCCACCCTCCTATTTATCTCTCAGTCCCCTTTCCCCACCTCCCGTATTCTTGATGAAGTGCTTGTGCCTAAAACGTCAACCCTCCTGCTCTTTGGATGCTGCCTGACCTGCTGTACTTTTTATTGTATTCAAACTCCATCTGCTACACCTCAGCTCATTGGCCCATCTGGTTACGATCCTGTTGTAATTTGAGGTAACCTTCTTCACTGTCCAGTACACCTCAAATCTGCAAACTTAACAACTATATATCCTAGGTTCACATCTAAATCATTCATATAAATGATAAAAAGTAGAGGACCCAGCACCAATCCTTGTGGCACCCCGCTGGTCACAGGCCTCCAGTTTAAAAGGCAACCCTCCACCACCACCCTCTGTCTCCTCCTTTCTGTCAGTTCTGTCAGAGCCAGTTCTGTCTCTCCAATGTCCGGTTCTCCATGTGACCTAAACTTGCAAACCAGTCTTTATTAGATTATTCCAGTTTGGGTTTGGGATTGTAGACAGCATATATTAGGTGTTCGTGTCTTTTGTTCTGGGTGTTGGATTCAGTCGGTTTAAACAGGGCTTGGTGTAGTAATGGATCTTTCAGTCACTAAGGGTTTTCTGGGGGTGGACAAAGTGACTTTGAGGGTTTTACAAAAGGTGAGCAAGGCAAAGCTGTTGGAACTGGCAGACAGGCTGGAGTTGAGATCACCTTCATCTGTGAGAAAAGGAGAGATCATTCCAGCAACAGCTCAGCATTTACATTTGCTGGAAATGTCATCAGAATCTCTGGAAATGGCTGGAATTCAATTGGAAATGAGAGAGCTTTAACATGGAAAAGAATGGAAACAGTTTAAATTACGATTAAAAGCAGACAAAAATGAAAAAGTACAAACGGCTTTAGCGGAAAAAAAACAAAAGGAAAGGAAGGGCTGAGCATAACGAAAAGGAAAGGACAGAATCACTATAGCAGAACAGAAAGAACAGAGAGCAGTAAAAGAGAAATAAAGAGAGAATTTCAACTTCAGAAACTGGCACTTAAACAGGAAAGTTGGTTAAAAAGGATGGAGGTGAATGTAGAAGGTAGGCTTAGTGAGGAGAACAGTGAGGATGTGCAAACCCATCACAGCCAAGGGCTAGTGGGGATCTGTTCAATTACATCCAAACATTACCTTAATTTGAGGAGAAGGATGTAGAATACGTTTTCATCATATTTGAGAAAGTGGTTAAAGAAATGAAGTGACCAGTGATTATGTGGGTTTTGTCGATCCAAACAAAGCTGGTATGTAAAGCTAGTGAAGTATTTGCCTCACTATCAGAGGAGGTATCTGGGGAATATGAGGAGGTGAAGAAAGCCATTTTAAGTGCATATGAGCTGGAGCCAGACGCCTGCAGATAAGGTTTCAGGAATCTCAGGAGGGACCCAGGAATCGAAGGAGATATGTAACTCAGAAGGACTATTGCCAGAAAAAGTGCTAGTACGTGGAATCCACTTATGTCAAGTGAGGTTAGAGTGTCCAGTGAAAAGTGAAGAAGTGGAGGTAGGAGGAGCGGATGACCTCTTGGCACCAGGAATATCATTTGTCCTTGATAACGATACAGCTGGGTCACAGGTATAAGTGCCGCCTATTGTGTTTGAAAAGCCAGTGTAAAAGCAGGCATCTGGGGTTATTGCAGGAAACATATCCTGGGATTTTTCCTGATTGTGTGGTAACAAGCTCACAGTTACCAGCTGAAACAGGAGGAGAAATCACAGAACACAGATAAAGGAGTTAAAGTAGAATTATCAGAGACCATGTTTGATTGAATGGCTGAGACAAAGCAGATTATTGGGCAGTTTCCCATACCATCAATGAAGACAGAGTTACTGCACTTCCTGGGATTGAGTGGGTTTTGCCGGAAGTTCATACTGAATTTTAGCTGTTGGCTAAGTTGTTGAATTACTGCAGAAATGCAGGAAGTTTCAGTGGAAGGCAGACTGTCAGAAAGCATTTGATAGCCTGAAAGCTGTGTTAACCATTGCCCCAGTAATAACCACACCTAATTACGCAAAGCCATTCAAGGTGGCTTTTGATATAAGTGATGTGGGTGTTCGTGCTATACTCTTACAAGAAGACGGGAAGATAGAAAGACCTATCAATATTTCTACAGGAAACCAAGCATTCATGAAAAGAAGCATTCAACAACTGAGAAGGAGACCTTGAGATTGGTGTTGGCGTTACAACATTTCAACACTTATGTTGGTAGTAATGTGTGTGAGACAAGCATATATATTGATCATAACCCATTAAAGTTTTTGGAGAAATTTAAGGACAAAACTTTAAGGACTAAACTTGTTATTGGAGCTTGTTATTGTAGCCATTCAATTTGAAAATTATACATGTGGCAGGATGCGAAAATGTTATGGCCAACACATTGTCGAGACTTGAATGAATAAACAAAGGTGTTAGTGGCAGGAGTAAACAGACTGAAAAAAATGTAGTAGGACATGTTTGCATGGTTATACTGAATTAGTGTACTAACAGAGTAAGACAAAGTGATTTAAAATAAAGCCATTTTTGTATTGGAGGTGTGACAATGCTAATAATTTAAAAAGGTTATTTTGTCCTTTTTTTTCCAAGAGAGGTCGTAAAAGCAGAGGTGCCAATATGTCTGGACTAGAGGCTAGTTTAACAATGGCAGGGGAGTTCTCCCAGTTCTGTTTTTTCTAGGTTATTTTAACTGTAACAGTAAGAAGTTGCCTGCAATAGCAGAAAGGTTTCAATCAAGCTTCACCAGACGGTTCCTGACTGGCTTTCTCTCTGAAATCTCTCTTACCTGTAAGAACTTGTGCTTGAATTTACCTTTTGCCAAAAGCTGTGTTTATGGAATGTTGTGGGAATTGGGCCAATTCCTCAGTTAAGTTGCTGCATCAAATTGAATGGTTTTCAGATGGTAAAGTTATTCTAAATTCTGTTTTCCTTTGTTCGTGTTTCAACTGTAGTGTTTAAATAAATACTGTTTTGCTTAAAGCCAAGTGGTTTGACCAGCTGCACCATACCTGGAATATCGACTTCACATGTACCTTCAAAATAAACGAAAGTAAGAGTTCTAGGCTCCCTTCTTGGAATATTTTGAGGGGATCTGGCCTGGTCAATAACAACCTGCTCTTGCAGTTAGATAAGGATTCCCAGAAGTATGGTCCAACTATACCGATGAGGATTAGCAGCAATATATGATCCCTCCATTTGGGGTATCATCAACCTGTGCCATTTTTCAGTAGATAATGGAGTGTTCTGCCCCTTGTCTAGTCGTGACATCTACTTATTCATTGAGAAAGTTTTGTTGAGCACAATGATCAAATTCTTCCCCATCCAAGCCCTTAATACTGTGGTAATCTCAGTCTATGTTTGGAAAGTTAAAGTCCCAGACTATTATGACATGATTCTTCTTACAGCTGTCTGTGATCTCCCTGTATATTTACTCCTTAATTTCCCACGGACTATTGGCGGGGGCTTTAGTACAATCCTATCAAAGTGATCACCACCTTCTTTTGTTTCAGTTCAACACATAGATCTTCACTATCTTCAACAGAGTGAGTAAATACAGCATTTCTCTTTCCCTATAGGGCATTACTGAACCGGTTGGGATGCTACGACAATTGACGATAGTTTCTGGGTTGACATTACAGTCATAATTCCTTATATTTATTAAGATGAAGTTCTGTCATGATAGGATTTGACCCAAGTCCACAATAATACTTCTGAAGTATCTTGATATGGAACTGATTCAGTGTCGGATTTCCTGACTCATCTAAGAATCCAAGATAACATTTCTGTTCCAATTACCCAATAAACCTTAATTTTCTCATTTATCATTTAGTGAAATACTAATATGTCTCTGTTTGGTCCTTAGAAAATGTGAATACAGAGAGACAAAGTGAGAGTGGTGGACTACATTAACTTGAAATTGCTGATAAATTGTGAGATCGTCCAGTTTGCTTGTGATGGATGTGGGCAATGCCCACATTTGCGCTGAGGGAAGATTGAAGGAACTATGGATGAGCAGCGTCAATTGTGTTTCCAAGCAAAGGAAGGTATTCCGGAAAAAGGTATAAAAATTATTGTAGGTATGTGTGTGTGCCTGTGCGTCTGTGTCTGTGCTGTGCTGTGTGTGTGCATGTGTGTGAACTGCTCGTTTGTGTGTGCTTATAGACCTCTGTCAGGTCACCCCTCAGTCTTTTATTCTCCAGGGAAGAAAAGTCCCAGCCCATTTAACCTCTCCTTATAATGCACACCTTCCAGTCCAGCCAGCATGCTAGGAAATCTTTTCTGCACTCTTTCCAGTTTAATGATATCATTCACATAGTAAGGTGACCAGGACTGCATGCAATATTCCAAATGTGGCCTCACCAATGTCTTGTACAGCTGCAACAAGATATCCCAATCCAAATATTCAATGCTCTGACCGATGAAAAAGAAACTTTGTTCTGTCACACTCACCAGGCCCCTACTATTGACTATGTAAGTTCTGCCAAAATGCAACACCTTTCATTTATCTAAATTAATCTCAATCTGCCACTCCTCAGCCCAATGGCCCAGTTATTGAAGATCTTGCTGCATTCACAGATAACCTTCTTCATTGCCCACTGTACCATCAATCTTGGTGCCATCCACCAACCTACTAGTGGTACCTCTGAAATTCCCATCCAATTCATTGATATAAATGATAAATTACAGTGGACTCAGAAACTGTAGTACACTGCTGGTCACAGATCTCCAGTTTGAAAAACAATCATCCCCCACCACCCTCTGCCTTCTATCATCAAACCAATTTTGGATCCAATTGACTAGTTCTCCTGGATCCTGTGAGATTTAGAGTCCAGAGTATAGTGCTGGAAAAGCACAGCAGATCAGGCAGCATCCGAAGAGCAGGTGAATCGACGTTTCAGGCATAAGCCCTTCATCATTCCTGGACAGGCATATGGACGTACATGGAATAGTGTAGGCGGGATGGGCTTCAGATTAGTATGACAGGGCAGCGCAACATTGAGGGCCAAAGGGCCTGTACTGCGCTATAATATTCTATGTTCTATGTTCCTATTCCTCAGATGCTGCCTGACCTACTGTGCTTTTCCAGCACTACATTTTCAACTTTGATCTCCAGCATTTGCAGTCCTCACTTTCTCCCCATGAGATTTAACCTTACTCAACAACCTACCCATGTGATACCTTGCCAAAGATCTTGCTAAAGTCCATGCAGACAATGGCTATCACACTGCCCTCATCTACCTTCTTGGTTCCCACTTCAAAAAACTGAATCAATCAGGACTTTGTTGAGGTCAGAGTTGGAGAATTGTGTGCAGCTCTGGTTACTGCACCAGAGGATGGATGTGATTGGATCGGAGGGAGTGCAAAGGAGATTCACCGAGAATGTTGCTGGGGGTGTCACAATGCAGCTCTGAAGAGGGTGGCTCATAAGCTCGGACAGTTTACTTTAGAGCAGGACTCGAGGTATATAATACTGTGAGGGACATGGACAGTGCAGATAAACAGTAGTTGTTTCCACTTTGTCGAAGGGTCAATAACAAGGCAGGATAATTTTAAGCTGAAAGGCTTAGGGGAACATGAGGAAAACTCTTCTCACCTGGAGGATGGAAGGGGTCAGCAATATACTGACCGGGAGGGGAGTTGAGACAGGAAACATCACCACCTTAAAACAATACTTGATGAGCATTTGAAATGTCATAACCTTCAAGGCTATGGGCCAAGTGCTGGAAAATGGGGCAAATGGCGGTTCAGTACAATTTTAGTGGGACAAACATGATTGTCCGCCCAGCTCCTTTCTGTTCTATGTGATTCTGTCAATCTATAATTCTGAAGGGAAGGTTCTGAATTAGTTTCTTTTCTCGAATTTGTTTGAGCATAAGTTCCAGTTCTTGTTATGATAAGTGTCAGCTTCAAGTTCTGTATTAGAGTGCTCGTTCACAGAAAGAATTTCCTAAATGAATTAGAAAACGGAATGAGCAAGAATAGCAGTGGGATAACAGTGTGCAGTAGAACAGCACTCAAGGAGCTCGACACCATGAGGTACTGAATGACTGAAAAACCTCAGCAAAATGAAGGACTTCACGGAAGAGAATATCAGAAGATATTTAGATATTTATGGTGTTGATAGTATGTGAAATAATACAAGTATTGTTGTTGAAGACAAATTGAAATTAACTTTGATGCCTGATAGGATCAGATTAATCCAGTCTTTGGGGTATTCAATTACAGAGGCAAATCTCAATGATATCACATCATTAAAATGAATCTGTTGTCATAATTCGTTTGTTCAAAATGATATTAAAAAAATTGAAGATATAATCACAGTTTCTCAGTGGAGATGCCATGCAGTATAAAAAAAGCATCACTGGAACTGTGTCAGTTCCAATTTTGAGAGAATTCTCCCGTTCCAACAGATTGCCAGCAGCAGGGAGAGGTTGTTGCACAAAAACAAAATGCATCTTCCAATAGAAAAAGTCACTAAAGTATACCACACTATCCTTGCTACTGTTGGTCTTCCTGGTAAGTCTTATAACAACTTAAGTTGCATACATCTCTACATTAACTCAGACTGATTTCCACTCTATGACTCAATCATTTTATTTCCATTTAGCAAGGCTAATACTAATGGCAGATCCTCACTTACTGAGACTAAAGAAAATAGTTGTTTGATTAGGAGGTTCCTCAGTAATGTGCAGCATTGTCTGTTTCTCTATACTGTGCAGAATGGGTTTGCCCTGAGGCCACACTGAAGGAGTTTGGCTGAGCACCAGCCCTGGCTGGTCTACAAAGTGCTTACCAAGACCACTGTTTCTCTGTGGGAATTCAAATCCTGCTATTGGTCCTATGGGTCTTGTAACAACCCACTTCTTAGTGATTCCTGGTGTTTCCCATTCCTTGATGTGAAGGGATTGTGTTGGTGCATCTTGCTCAGACAGCTCGCTCCAAATGGGAGCCCAGATACAACAGGCGAGCAATGATCGAGTTGAGCAAGTCATTACAGAGTGAGAAGTGAATATAAGCACGGATAGCTTTGACCATCTTGTCTGTTCTTTTCAGTCAGTGGTTGTGTGAGGGCATGATATTTGGGAGGACAATTCACTGGGAGGGGCTTTGAGCACAGGATTCTAATTATGATGTGTAATGTTGAATTATTTGATTGTCAAAAAGGCGAGAGAGTTGTGCCATTTGTAAAATGTTGGACAGTGCTGTGGTCTGGAGTTTATTAGGACAAAAGCTGAGATCTGGAATACAGTGTTAGCAGAGAATCAAATAACTTTGTCTAACAGGATGTTTCCCACATTGCCCTTTGTTGCTGTTACCCTTTGATGTTTCTGGAACAATACTGGTCAATGTGAAGGGGTTCTAATTTACATTCGGTTGGGATTGTTATTTAGTCATAGGCTAGCAGTTTGGATAAGTATTATTATTATTATTTCGATTATTGTTATTGTTATTTTGTTCTTATTGACAGATGAATCCTCTGGATTATTTTAAAACCGATTCAATGTGAGGCCATAGTGTTACACCATGGAGTGCAGTACCCCATCAACTTTGTGAAATCTCTGTTCTTCTACCTGGTCCACAAGGCTCAGAACAGTAAAGATTGGGTGGTTCAGCAGGATTTTTGACTGATGAAAGACAAGTTGGTTTGAGGTGATTGTTGTGCAATTTAGGATATTTGATATTGTTGTGTTGCTCTGAGGGTCCATTTGGGATCAAGAACATCCAGCCATATGGACTGAGAGTTAGCCCTGCTGTTGGGACCTTCAGTTGACCTGATGTCCAGGACTCAGAGAGTCAGTGAGTTGGATAAAAATCTGGGTCACCAGTTGATTCATGTCCATCAGTAGCACACTGCTAAAAGAATATGAATTATGATGTGCATTGTTGAATTCTTTGATTGTCAAAAAGACATGTGCGTCGTACTGTCTGTTCACCCTGGTTTGCGTGATATTCTTTGCCCCATAGCATGGGACAGAATTGCACCAACTGTCAGATGGGATGTCTGTCCAAACATTGATTGTGGTTTACAAGTAGGATGGTTTATTGGAGATCACATTTAATTGCTGAGTAAACCCAGACTGTTTTGTGGTTATTGAAGGATGGAAATTGCATTGGGGGTGGGGGTGGGAGTGAGTTAGTATTGAAGGGACGTATTGTTGCCAGCTTGCACTTGGAAGTTTATAAATGTTCACAGTAATGATAATACTGAACTGTTCATTCCCACAGCACATTGTAAATGTCAGGACTGCTGCATCAACACTGCTGGCTGGGACATATCTGGCACAGTGTGATTTATATCAGGGGAATAACACAGTGGATCGAACTCTTTGATGCAATAACATCTCCTTTCTTCAATTCCAAATAGTTCACTTGACAGAAAATGTTATTGTTGGACTGTTGAGTGGAAAAATATCAAACAAATTTCATGTGTTATCCGATAAGACTGGAAGATTCAGAGAACATGACTGCCATAGTGCCGGTTAGTGCAAAACAGAACACTGAATCAACAACAATAACAACAAAAAACAGATACTGCTGGGAAAGGTCAGCAGGCCTGGCAGCATCTATGGAGAGAAATCAGAGTTAACGTTTCAGATCCAGGAACAGCTGGCTGTATAGGTTTGGTGCTCAGTTTAGAAAGTGAAGTCCCAGTGGACATTTACAGATGTGATAATTTTTATGAAATTAAAATGGCAGACCAACAATGTGAATTCAATAAAATGCCCTGTAGACATATTTTGTTGACTTAAATAATATTTTTGGTACTGATTAATCTTCCAGCAAGGTTAAGACAAGCTGTGGGGTGTGGCGACATTAATTTATTATTCGTACGTTAATAAGGACGGATATAGAGCTGGACTATTTCACATTTGTATTTCATTCGATTTGGATAAATAATTGTTCAATCTGCAATTTATAATCTGCCCACAGTTAATTTTCCAGTGATCGCTGGTCTTCACTTTGAGATGTGCGTCCTCCTTGGGAGGAGGAAGTGAACTGTGTACCAATCAGCTTTAAGGCAATATATAAAAATAAACATACCAATGTTTGTGTGGGTTTCCTCCGGGTGCTCCGGTTTCCTCCCACAGTCCAAAGATGTGCAGGTCAGGTGAATTGGCCATGCTAAATTGTCCGTAGTGTTAGGTAAGGGGTAGATGTAGATGTAGATGTAGATGCAGGGGTAGGGGTAGGGGTAGGGGTATGGGTGGGTTACGCTTCGGCGGGGCGGTGTGGACTTGTTGGGCCGAAGGGCCTGTTTCCACACTGTAAGTAATCTAATCTAAAAACTAAATCTAAAAACTCAATAGAATAGGAATAAAAAATGTCTGTTTCACCAAATAACTAACTTTATGAATTGCAATATTAAGACTATGGTTTATAATTATGTTGGAGAACATAAATTTAAGGTGAAGGGTGGAAGGTACAGGGGAGATGTCAGGGGTGGGTTCTTTACCCAGAGAGTGGTGGGGGCATGGAATGCGCTGCCCGTGGGAGTGGTAGAGTCAGAATCATTGGTGACCTTTAAGCGGCATTTGGATAGGTACATGGATGGGTGCTTAATCTAGGTTAGAAGTTCGGCACAATATCGTGGGCCGAAGGGCCTGTTCTGTGCTGTATTGTTCTATGTTCTAACATCACCTCAAATTCACAGCCTAGAATGCAGAACATTTAACATGGTGCTTTAATATACCATACGAGCATCTCCCATTACCAAGTGTTCTAACTCTGAATAAGTATTCCACATTAATGAACTTCAATTGCAGTCTTTCTCATTAGAGTAGATATTATTTCCATACCTGTGTCACAAAGTCCTTTATGCTCTCTATACATCTGTATACTCCATGTCAATAACATTGCTCACAAGTCCAGCTTCCAGAATTAGGAGCATTTCTCTTCTTTTCGTGTGATAATGACAAACATTCCAACTCTGCCAGGAGCCCAAACTCTGTCACTCATTGTTTGTTTATCATACCGTGGTCTCTGACCCTCCAACATGTTGCAGCCACATGTTGCCTGACCTGCTGTTCCTTCCCAGCTCCACATTCTATTGATCTGACTTCCAGCATCTGCTGTCCTTACCATCTCCACATGTTAACACTGTAATGCACCAAACTCAGAATTGTTTGCCTTACATTTACAGAAGGATTGATGATCTGTTCGTCAATCAGTTATTTTTACAGTTAAATTTTAGTTCCTGAAAAGAAATCTTCAGCTCTTAAACATATAAATTATGAGCACCTGTTCACAATAAGGATCCCTTGAAAACTGAACTCAGTGAGATTACAACACTCTTTGGTTTCATCCTGACTCCAGGTGAAAATGGTTATGGCTATTGGAGGTCAGTCATCTCAGTTGTTGTACATTTCTGCTGGGTTCTGCATGATGGTACCTTGACTCTAAATTCTGCAGCTGCCTCATCAATGCCCTTTCTTTCATCATAATTTCAAAATTAGAGATGCAGATGTAGCTTGGATCCCAGCATCTTCAGGTTTCTGTCTTTATCAACCATTGACGAGAAAATTACCTGGTCCAGCCAGACAAGTGCTGTAGCCATGGGAGTATGTCAGACACTCTGAGACACTCTGATAAGCTCCCAACCTGCCTCTCCAATCCATGTCCACCATTCAGAAAGCACAGCTCAGGGCTGGGATGGAATACTCTCCACATATTGGCTGAGTGCAGCTCAAATGCAGCACTGAGTGTAACATTCATAGAGCTCCACATTGTACAGGACAAACAGCCAGTCGTGGTGATTAGCACACAGATCATTCAGTACTCACTGTCTTCACCAATGACACCATGACCAGCAATGAATATCACTTGCACAATGCAAACCAGGAACAGTGCAAGTCTCTTTTGAATATCACCTTCCATGATCTCTCGGCAGAACAAGGGCAGCAGATGCAGAGAAATACCATCGCATGCAAGTTCTCTTTCAAACTAGTTTACATTCTGACTGAAAAATATTGTCATTCCTTCACTGTTGCTGGGTAAAATGATTAGATTAGATTATTAGATTCCCTACAGTATAGAAACAGGCCCTTCGGCCCAACAAGTCCACACCGACCCTCCAAAGAGTAACCCACCCAGACCCATTCCCCTAACACTATGGGCAATTTAGCATGGCCAATTCACCTGACCTGCACATCTTTGGATTGTGGGAGGAAACCAGAGTACCCAGAGGAAACCCACGCAGACACAGGGAGAATGTGCAAACTCGACACAGTCAGTTGACTGAGGCGGGAATTGAACCTGGTGCTGTGAGGCAACAGTGCAAACCACTGAGCCACCATGCCATCCTAATTCTGCAACTGTGCCCCAGAAACACTGTGCGTTTCAGGGGAATCTCTAGCCTGTCTGAGTAATCAATAAAGGAATCAACTGCTGCCAACCTCAAAAAAATCATTGAGCACATGACTGTTTTTTGTGAGCAATTTGCTGTTCATGTTCTTCCCCAAGTTTTTTAAAAGTGCAAATGATTCAGTTAGAGAGAGGTTGCTGCTGTGGTTCAGATTCTTTAAACTTCATATGACATGGAGCAACAATTATCTTTGTGCCATTATTTTAAGTCTGGGCTCAGGCATGGAGAATGTTTGATCAGTAACTTAAAGTCTGTTTATTCCTTTCTCTCTCTCTTACAGTTAACCTAGTGGTGATTGTAATCTTAGCTCGGCAAAAGTGTGGCCTTTCTACATGCACCACTCGCTATCTGATGGCCATGCCAGTGTCTGACCTACTGTTCACCATTGTTTATTTCATCCTTCGCCGATTCTCTTTCTATTATTATCCATCGTGTTTCCTGCACATCACTCCTGTTTGTAGTGTTATCTACACCCTGGTTCTCTTAACCATGGATTGCTCAGTCTGGTTCACTGTTGCTTTTTCTTTTGATCAATTTGTTGCCATTTGTTTTCATCAGATGAAAACTAAGTATTGCACAGAGAAAACTGCAAAGAGGGTTGTAGCAACAATCTGCATTTTCTTTTCTTTAAAGAACATTCCCAACTACTTTCGATATGAACCTAGACAGATGATCAACAATATTCCATGGTACTGTAAAACGAGGTCCAGTTATTATCATGCTCGGTGGGAAAGTTTTAAATTCTTTGAACATTTTTTAACACCAATGTTACCATTTACTTTTATTCTTTTTCTCAACATTCTGACTGCCAGACACATCTTCGAGGCTGTGAGGATGCGTAAGGGACTGAGGGCCCAGGGAAAAATAGAGAATGACCCAGAGATAGAGAACAGAAAGAATTCTGTGATCTTACTCTTTGCCATTACCACCAGCTTCATACTGTTGTGGTTGACGTACATTTTACTGTTCTTTGAAGCTGGTTATTCCTTGGATTTCTATGATTTTCAAACATTTGAAGACGTCGCATATATGCTGCGGAACCTCAGTTGCTGCACAAATGCACTTATTTATATGGTGACACAGAAAAAATTCAGAGGCCAGTTAAAGTGTGCAGTGAAATATCCAGTTATAAAAATAATTCAATTGATGAGCAAATCCAAGTAACTGAGAGCCAACATTAGCTGCAGCAGATAATGGAACGAGGAGTCGACGTGAGGCATGGTCAGAAGAAGGAGGAATACCAACGTGACAACATTTCTTTTCAAATGGACAAAGAATGACTCCATCTGAGGAACAAAATGAAAGACACTGCAACATTAAAGCCAGTGTAAAGTGCTGTTAGCAAGGGGCAACAGTAGAAATCTGAACAACAAAAGTGTAAGCGAAAGAGGAGTTAGACATGCATGAAAGATACATCACCCCAAGCAATCAGTTCTCAGTGGGTGACACAGATACGTAAATAAATGAACTGGAGGAAAGGATCATTGTTCACTTCAGGCCCAGAGAAGGAAACGCAGCGACAGAGTCCTCTCCACTCTTCCTCACTGAATTCACTGATCCACACATCTCGACAAAAGTGAAAAAAGTGTTATAAAGAGTACATCATATCCTGTAAATAATTCTGTGTCTTCTGATTGTAAATTTATTTTCACCAATCATTTACTTCATTTCCATTCAATCCCTGGTATCATTCCATTTGTTTATTCCTTCCTTTCCATGAAGTAGGTGATGGGTTGGTGGGGAATCCAAGCCCAACCAGAGGGACTCCTGGACTCTCCCTGCACCTTCCAATGACTCAGCTCCCCCTCCAATTGAAGATGCTCCTTCAAATCTGCCTCTTTATATCAGTTACTGTTACCTGACCTAATATCACCTTCGGTGGGTCAACACCAGCTCTGTTTAATTTGTTGTGATAAAGGTCTTTTTAAAACATATTTGGGGATTATGTTGTGTTAAAGTGGGCAGTGATGGTGCTATCGTGGTGAGTATAGCTACCTTCCAAACAGGTGACCTGGGTTTGATTCCCAGCAATCGCAAATTATGATTTTGACATTGGTCAATCGGAAAGCTCAAAGACAAAAGGATTTTGATCAGGGTGAGAATATATACAGCTTCCATTCCAAGACAGTAAAATGCTAAGCAAGAGCAAACAGAGACAGTCTGGCCTAAACTATTTACCTGCTACTTTCTCTCGTCCCTCCCTCAAATCCCACAAAAATGACTCTGGTTGTGCTCCATCTCTGGGGCAGGTTTGCCACAGGGAGAGGGAGCTGGGAGCTGACTGGATGAGCTGGGACTTGGGTGGAGAGGGCATCTTTGAGTGACAGACCTGGGAGTATTTCAAATAGGGTCTTGCAGCCACTGTCCCTTTCGCCATGTGCACTGAGCAGGGAGTGAGTATCTGTGTGGTTCTGTCTGTCTCTGTGAGTGAGAGTGTGGGGAGTGTTTGAATCTGAATCCCAGGTCGATCCTTTAATACCCCCTATTCCCTCCCTTAACCAGCGCCTCCTAAAACAAGCCCCTGGAGCAGGGTCTGTCCCCAGTGGGAAAGAGGGAGTGTGAGAGACCATCGAGAGAGCTGAGACCAACCTGAATGGAGTGTATCACCACTTTAATCTCGTCATGTCTTTCTTTAACTCCTGTTTCTCTCTCTGTCTGAGCTTCTCTCTTCTCTCTCTCTCTCTCTCTTCCTACTACAGTTTCTTTTTGTCTTTTTCTCTCCTACTTCTTCTTTCAACTTTGTGAATATTTTTCCCCACTCTCTTGCTTTCTTCCTTCCCTATTTCTGTCTTTCAATCCTGAAAGTGCAGCCCTCCCACCCCAATTTTACACACCCCTCTCTCGCAAATTTTGCAGTCTCACAAACCATGGCCCTTCCCTGTGTGTCTTCATCTCCCCTGAAACCACCCATTCTGTAGTTCCTCTATTACACACCCACTGTGTATAAGAGACCCTCTGTGTCTCCATCCATCCACAATCCTCCCCATGACGTGTCCCAGCCCCAGGGGTGGATGACAAAGGGAGCATGTGCAGAGACAAACCTGCCTTTTGACTGCCTGCTGCAATGTCACAGAGTCATAGAGTCATACAGCACAGAAACAGACCTTTCAGGTCAACCTGTCCACACTAACCATATTCCAAAACTTAAAAGTCCCACCTGCCTGTGCCTGGTCCGTATCCCTCCATACCCTTCCTGTTCATGAACTTATCCAAATGTGCATCTTGTAAAGGCAAATCAGGGCAAGACTTATACACTTCGTGGTAAGGTCCAAGGGAGTGTTGCTGAACAAAGAAACCTTGGTGTTCAGGTTCACTGTTCCTTGAAAGTGGAGTTGCAGGTAGATAGGATAGTGAAGAAGGCATTTGGTATGCTTTCCTTTATTGTTCAGAGCATTGAGGAGAGGAATTGGGCCGTCATGTTGCGGCTGTACATTGGTTAGGCCACTTTTGGAATACTGCATTCAGTTTTGGTCTCCCTCCTATAGGAAGGATGTTGTGAAACTTGAAAGGGTTCAGAAAAAATTTACAAGGATGTTGCCAGGGTTGATGAGTTTTAGCTATAGGGAGAAGCTGACTAGACTGGGGCTGTTTTTCCTGGAATGTTGGAGGCTGAGGGGTGACCTTGTAGGGGTATATAAAATCATGCGGGGCATGGGCAGGTTAAAACAAGAGGACATTAGCTGAAGGTGAGAAGGGAAAGATTTAAAGGAGACCTAAAGGACAACTTTTTCACACAGAGGATGGTGCATGTATGGAATGATATGCCTCAAGAAATTGTGGAGGCAGGTACAATTACAACATTTAAAAGGCATCTGCATGTGTATTTGAATAGGAAGAGCTTCGGGTGAAATACTGGCAAATGGGGCATAATTTATTTGGGGTATATGGTTGGCATGGACGGGTTGGACCGAAGGGTCTGTTTTTGTGCTGTACATCTCTATGCCTTTTAAACATTGTAACTGTACGTGCATTTGTCACTTTCTCTGACAGTTCATTCCAACACGCAAACCACTTTCTGTGTAAAAAAGTTGCCCCTCATGTCCTTTTTAAATCTTTCTCCTCTCACCTTTAAATATGAGCCCTTGTTTTGATATTCGCCCACCTGAAGGAAAAGGCCTTGTCATTTACCTTCTCCATGCACCTCATGGATGTATAAACCTCAATAATATCAACCCTCTACCCCCAATGTACCAGTGAGAGAAGTCCTAGCCTTTCCAGTCTGTATTTACTTGTCAAACCCTCCATTCCTGGTAAATCTTGGTAAATCTTTCCTCAACCCTCTCCAGTTTAATCCTTCCTGTAACAAGGCAATAAGAATTGCACACATTAATCCAGAATAGGCCTCCCCAACACTCAGTAAAACCTCAGTATAACATCCCAACTGCTCTATTCAATGGTCTGAGCAATGAAGGTAAGCATGCTAAATGCCTTCTTAACCACCCTGTCGACATAGAATACACATTTCAAAGAATACACATTTCATACACTCCCTGCATTCCTGATGAAGGGCTTTTGCCCGAAATCTTTTCGGTCACTTCTTAAAAATTACTCAATCAAATTTGCAAGACATGAATTTCGTCACACAAATCCATGCTGACTATCCCCATGCAATCCTTTCCCCTCAAAATACATATAAATCTGATCTTTCAGAATCACCTCCAACAACTTCTCCATCATCAAAGTCAGACTCTCAGGTTAATAATTCCCTGGCTTCTCCTTACATCCTTTCTTAAACAATGGTACAACATGACACACCCTCCAGTCCTCTGGTATTTCACCCATGTTTATAGATGATACAAATATTTCTGCTGGGGCCTTCACAATTCTGGCCCTAATCTCCCACCATGCCCTGGGATACACTTGCTCAGGTCCTAGAGATTTATCTACCTTTATGTTTTCGAAGACCTCCTGCACTTTCTCTTCTGTAATATCATCCATTTTTAAAACATCAATATTTATTTCCCTGAGTTCTCTAGCCTCCATTTCTTTCTCAACAGTAAAAACTGATGCAAAATATTCATCTCCTGAGGTTCAACACAAATACTATTGTTAATCTTTAAGGGGTCTTACTCTCTCTGGAGTTTCTGTCTTGCTGTAAATGTCACATTCAGTTAATCCCCATTGTCTGTAGCCACTATATGATTCGTTTTTATTTTTGACAAGATTTTCAATACTTTTATTCATCCATTGTTCCCTAATCTTACCAGCCTTGCCTTTCACTCTAACAGGAGCAACATGCTCTGAACTCTCCTTACCACACGTTTCTAAATAGCGCTGGATTAGGAAAATTAAGCTCCTCTGCTATTACATTATTATTCTTACATACATCTGAGATCTCAACCTATTTTCTTCTTGATTTCCCACTGACGACTGGGGGCCTGTAGTCCAACCTTACCAAGGTTATCATCCCTTTCTTATTTCTCATTTCAAACCATATATTTTCACGAAATAGTCCCACAGTAATAGCTACACTAAGGACAGTAGTAAAGTACAGAGTAATGGTTCTCTTAATCAAAAATGCTATACCCCCTCCTCTTTTGCCTCTCTTTCTCTCCTTCCTATAACATCTAAAACCCAGAACATTGAACAGCCTGTCTTGTCCTTGCCTCAGCCACGTTCCTGTAATCGCTCTGACAGGCAAGTTCTATGTTGTCATCCATACCCGGAATTCATTAGCCTTATTTGTATTGAAGTAAATGCAGTTTAATTCTTCAGAGTTACTTCGGACTCTGAATTGCTTTTGTTTATCTTTTCTAACTTGCTCTTTTCTGATTCAGAACCATCCTCATCTTTCTGTCTATTTTCACTGTTACATAGGAAAGCCCCACCCTCCCTCCCTAAAACAAAGGGTTCACAGCCTCTCGACATAGAACCCACCAGGATATAGGTCCCTCCCTAGTTCAGGTGAAACCCTCCCTTTTCGAACAGGCTTTTTCTGTCCCAGAAGAGATCCCAATGATCCATGAAACAGAATCCCTGCACATTGCACCACCTCTTCAGGCATTGATTTATCTGCCCTGTTCTTCCCTCATTTGAAATTGGGACCGGAAGTAAACCAGAGATTACTACTCTGTTTCTTTAACCTTCTATCCAAGCTCTTATACTCACCCTGCAGAGCCCTAACCCTTGCCCTGACGATGTCATTCCTCCCAAAGTATACAACACTACACCTAACATTAATTATGAAAAAATTATATCATGCATCACCCCGGTCCCCCTGTTCTATAACACTACCCAAGGCCCTAGCAGTAATTATATAAGAAGTACGTCTTACACTACGAGGTCCCCCTGTTCGACAACACTACCCAAGGCCCGATCATTAATTATAAAAAATTATGTTTTTCGTTATACTTTTCGTTATATAAGTATTATGCACTACATTCCCTCGGTCCCCATGTTGTGCAACACCACCCAAGGCCCCACCATTAATTATTTCAGTTTATATCTTACATCCCCTAGGTCCCTCTGTTATGAAACACTACCCAAGGGCCTACCATTAATTATGTATCAATTATGTCCTACATCCCCTAGTTTCTCTGTTCTACACCACTACCCAAGGCCCTCCCATTCGTTTGATAACATTTATGTCGTACACCCCCAGGTCCCTGTTCCACAACACTACAAGGCCTTTCCATTAATTTTATAAGAGTTATGTCCTACAACCCTGAAAACACTGTGTTCTACAACATTACCCAAGGCCCTAACATTAATTATATAATAAATATGTCCTAAACCTCCTAGGTCCCCCTGTTCTACTACACTACCCCAAGGCCCTTCTATTAATTTAATAAGAATTATGTCCTACATGCCCTAGGTCACTATGTTCTACAACGCTCCCCAAGGACCCACCAGTAATTAAATGAGAATTGTTTCCGACACACACTAGGTCCTCTTGTTCAACAACACTACCCAAGAACCTACCATTAATTATGTGAATTTATGTCCTACAACACCTAGGTCCCCCTGTTCTCCAACACTACCCAAGGCTCTATCATTAATTGTGTAAACATTACATTCTACTCCCCTTAGTCACTGTGTTTTACAAACTACCCAAGGCCCTACCAGTAATTACATAAGAATTATGTCCTACAAACCCTCGGACCCTACGTTCTGCAACACTACCCAAGGCCCTAACATTGATTATCTCACCCCCCAAGGTCCCTCTGTTCTACAACACTTCCCAAGCCCTACCATTAATTATAATAGAATTATGTCCGACACCCCCACATCCCTCTGTTCTAGAAAACTATCCTAGGTCATACCATTAATTACACACAAATAATGTCCTACACCCTCTTGGTCCCCCATTCCACAACATTATCCAAGGCCCTACCATTAAGCTCATAAGAATTATGTCCTACAACCCTGAAACCCCTGTGTTGTATAACACTACCCAAGGCCCTAACATCAATTATATAATAAATGTGTCCTTAACCCCTCCAGGTCCCTTTGTTTTACAACACTACCCAAGGCCTTAAAACTTGTATCAAATCTCTCCTTAGCATCCAGCACTCCTGAACAAACAAGCCAGGTTTTTCTAGCCTCTCCGTCTCGCTCATACCCTCTAATCCAGACAGCATCCTGGTAAGCCTCTTCTGCACCCTCTCTAAAGCCTCCAAATCCTTCCTGTAACGTAGCAATCAGAATTGAATGTAATTCTCTAAGTGTAGCCAGAGCACATCTTATAAAGATGCAACATGACATCCTGACTGTTGCAACAATTCCCTGACCAAGAAAGGCAAGCATTTGATATACCCTCTTAACACTATCTATCTGCATGGCCGCTTTCAGGGAGCTATGGACTTGAATCCTAAGACTCCTCTGTACATCAATATATTCAGAATCCTGCCATTAACTATATACTTTTCCTTATCATGTGATCTCCCAAAGTGCAGCACCACACAATTATCCAGATAGACTCCATCTGCCATTTCTCTGCCCATATTTGCATCTGATCTATATCCTGCTTTACCCTTTGACAACCTTCTAAACTATCCACAACTCCTCCAATCTTTTTGTCAACTGCAAATTTACTAACCCATGTACCTACATTTTCATCCAAGTCATTTATATGTATCACATACAGTGGAGGTCACTGCACCGATCCCGGCAGAACACCACTGGTCAGGCAACTCCAGCCACAAAACCCCTCTTGCATTACTACACTCTGCTTTCTACAGGCAAGCCAATTCTGAATCCAAATGGCCAAGTCACCGTAGATCCTATGCGTCTTAGTCTTCTGGATGAATGTTCCATGAGGGATCTTGTTAAAAGCCTGACTAAAACCATGCAGACAACATCCACTGCTCCACCCTCATCAATCACTTTTGTCATCTCCTCTATAAATTCAGCCATGTTCATAAGACATGACCTGCTCCACACAAAGTCATGCTGACTGCCCTTAATTAGGTCATGCTTTTCCGAATGCATATACATCCAAAACTACTCTCGTCAATAGCTCCCTCCCAACCAAGGATGAGACACTCACTGGTATGTATTTTCTTGGATTTTTGCTATAGCCCTTCTTGAATAGAGGAACAACATTAGCTATTCACCAATCCTCCAGGGACTCTTCAGTGGCTAGAAAAAGCAAAGATCTTGGTCAAAGCCCCAGCAATCTCCTTCCCTTCCTTTCTCAATGACCTTTGGGCACTGGGGATTTATTCACCTTAATGCTCTTCAAGAGACCCAACACCACTTCTTTCTTGATCTCAAAAAGCGCTAGCAACTTAGCATGCTCCACACAAATCTCACTACCCTCATGGGTGAATACTGATGCATGTATGATCTCCGACATCTTCTGCCTCCAATCACAAGTTCCCTCCTTTATTGTTTACTGGTTCTACCTTCTCCCTAGTTATCCTCTTATTTTTAATGTATGTAGAGAATGCCTTGAAATTCTCTTTAACCCTAATTTCTGAGGTCATTTCATGGCCCCATCTAGCTCTCCTAAGACAATAAGACATAGAAGTTAGGCCATTCAGCCCATGGAGTCTGCTCCACCATTCAATCATGACTGATCAGTTTCCCAACCCCATTCTCCCATTTTCTCCCATAATCCTTGATCCTCTTGACAATCAAGAATCCATCTATCACCGTCTTAAATACAGTTAATGACCTGGCCTCAACAGCCTTGGGCGGCACGGTGGCACAGTGGTTAGCACTGCTGCCTCACAGCACCAGAGACCTGGGTTCAATTCCTGCCTCAGGCGACTGTCTGTGTGGAGTTTGCACGTTCTCCCCATGTCTGCGTGGGTTTCCTCCGGGTGCTCCGGTTTCCTCCCACTGTCCAAAGATGTGCAGGTCAGGTGAATTGGCCATGCTAAATTGCCCGTAGTGTTAGGTAAGGGGTAAATGTAGGGGTATGGGTGGGTTACGCTTCAGCGGGTCGGTGTGGACTTGTTGGGCCGAAGGGCCTGTTTCCACACTGTAATGTAATGTAATCTAATCTTCTGTGGCAATGAATTCCATAGATCCATCACTCAAGAAGTTTTCCCTTGTGTCCGTTCTGAAAGGCAGTTAAGAGAAAAGGGAGCTTAGAGTTGTGAATAGTTATTGTTTAATGTTCACTTTTAGAGTTAAATAATGAATTGACCTTATTTCTTTAAATAGCAGAATATGGGAGTTCTCAGTTAATGTTGCATCCATGTTGCCCCTGCCTCTTTTATCATAACTTACAAACTTCCTCACAAGTCTGGCATGTGGTTCTTTTTGGAAATCCATGTAATCCTTATCAGTAACATTGCCCTCATCGACACTTTACACTAATTCATCAAAAAACATCAACTAGTTAGTTATGCATAATTTCCCCTTGATTTTTTTCCTAACCAACCCACCGTATTCACATGACTACTAGCATTTTTCAATTGTTGCCAAGAGCTTCCCTGGAGCAAAACTGACAAGACTGTAAGTGCCAGGATTAGCCTTAGAAACCTTTTTGAAACAATGGTGGAATGTTGGCAATCCTCCAGTCTCCTGACGCATCCTCAGAATCCAGGCGAGACTGTAATGTTAAGCCTCATGCCCATAATTTCTCCCCTCAGTACAGTCAAAATCCTTGGATGCATCTCATTTAGTCCTGATACCCGTTAACTCTGAGTACCAACTGCATTTGGCCAGGTATGTGGATAGGATAGAATACAGAATTCCTTCATTGTGGAAACAGGTTATTCTGCCCAACAAGTCCACACCAACTCTCCAAACAGCAACCCATCCCCCTACCCTATCCCTGTAACCCTGTGACAACAAATGGTCAATAATCGGTCAAGGGAGAAAGTGACAGTGAACCAGATAGAACAGTCAGTGGCTGCATGATATAGGATCCCAATAACACTGCACACTGGAGTGATGTCCAGGAAACACAGTGGGTAACAAGAATAGGGAAACCTTCTCAGTATAGTGTCAGTGATAATCACCATCAGATCGGCAGCTGGTAGTGCAGTGTGCAAGGAGCCATACCACATTTTCCACGTGAAAGTATTCCGATTGTCAGAAAATTAACTGTGGAAGACAAATTGGAAAAGACATGCTGAATTACTGATCATAAATTCTTCCTGCTGTTCCAGAGTACAACAATAGGATTTTACCATCAAACATCAGTGCACTGTGTGAGTGGTAGTGATTAGGGTTAAATGAGTTTGAATTTTAAGACTTTCACACTCACCTCAAATTTTCCTCCAGCCCAATCATTCCAGAGAGTATTGGACAGGGACTGGGTTCATTATCCCTTCTAGAAGAGCAGAAAGAAGTGTGTGGTCATATTTTGTTTTCAAGGTAATTACTTGAGTGACTGCAATAGATTATTAAAGTTCTTAGCTCCGACTCTGGCAGGCATAGAACACCATTAGAAACTAACCAAACTCTCCCCTTTTCCTTGGTTATCCCTGCTCTAAGCATTGGACCAAATACTGATTGGAGCCACAACAGGACCAGAAAACAAGTTATCAGAACCTGAGTAAAATTTCAAAAAAGACTACTCCATGTGCCTTACACAACTGCAGCATAACAGACCATGCAGAGTCTCGGTAGTGACAACGTGCGAAGGTTAGGCCTGCTGTGATATTTACACTATAAAGCTAGACAGATGCTGTGGGCACTTTGTGTCTCAGGTATCTTGGTCATCATCAGGTCGGCTGTGAGGCACTGCCTGAGAAACACTTCCTTCAGTGGGATAGCGATAGTTCAAGGCTGGTGTGGAATGAGTCTTTTGTCTCCTCCATTTTGTCTAGATTGGGTACTCATGAGGCCATTACTTGCCATTTACCTGGATGTTACATTATTACATGAGTTCTTACATTATTTGGACATGGAGTGCTTCAGGATTGAGGAGCTTCAAATGATGCTGTACATTTTGCAATCACTACTGGGCGGCACAGTGACACAGTGGTTAGCACTGCTGCCTCACCGCGCCAGAGATCTGGGTTCAATTCCCGCCTCAGGTGACTGACTGTGTGGAGTTTGCACATTCTCCCTGTGTTTGAGTGGGTTTCCTCTGGGTGCTCCGGTTTCCTCCCACAGTCCAAAAATGTGCTGGTTAGGTGAATTGGCCATGCTAAAATTGCCCGTAATGTTAGGTGTAGGGGAATGGGTCTGGGTCGGTGTGGACTTGTTGGGCCGAAGGGCCTGTTTCCACACTGTAAGTAATCTAATCTAATCTAGTGAGCATCCTACTCCAACCTTATGATGGAACAAAGGTGATTCGTGAAGCAACTGATGGTGGTTGGACAAAGACACTGTCCTGAGGAAAGGTAGGACTCCTTGATGTTATACTCAGTCAAATGTAACCTTTGAGTCAAAAGTAATCAGCCTTATTTCACCTCTGGAGTTCCTCTCTTTTTTTTCCATGTCTGCACCAAACTTTTAATGAGATCAGGAGGCAACTGGCCCTGCCTGAAACTGTAATGACATGCCTTTGAGCATATCATTACTTTGCAAGTGTTGTTTAA